>NC_143020.1:108471367-108771367 GCF_055824585.1 Amblyomma mixtum | reverse complement strand
AATTAAGACCTCCAAGGCATAAAGAGGGCCTTAAATTTTGCTCTGTCTGCAAGACAATCAGCAAACATTGCAAAAAGTTACAAAAAGTTACAATATAGCTGATTAACCAGCCATGTCTTAATCTTCATTTCACCACCCAAATACATTTCCCGTTGCACTGATCATTGGCACAAGGTCGGGACTGCAAAATGCCATACCAACCCGTTTTCAGTCTCACCTCCCCAAGACTTCCATCGAGTGGAACTGCCTTCCCCCAATATTGCAGCCATTAGAGAATACCTATGTTCTGGTTTGGTTTGGTTTATGGGGTTTAACGTCCCAAAGCGACTGAGGCTATGGGAGACGGCGTAGTGGAGGGCTCCGGAAATTTCGAAATTTCGAAGGGAGAACCTATGTTCTCACGATGCACTAGCTAACTTTGAATATTCAGGAGAAAGTTGAATTTGTGTTGCACTAACATTCACTGCATTGTGTTCATTGTTTTGTTTTATCCTATGTAACCCACTCCCCTAGTAATGCCTTTGGCCCCGAGGGTGCAATAAATAAATAAAACAAATAAATCAGACACTTCTGCTTTAGTAAATAAAGACTGATGTGATGTAAATTCAAGAGCCTCATAGTTCACAACAAGGCAATCTCGCCAGAAGCAGAACTCCATAATCTGCAAAACCTTCACAATCTGCAGCTGTGTACTCATCGCCAATGCCACCAAGCTTTTCTACAAGAAGAACATTTCATAACAAAAGAATTTTTTGCAGAAACACACAATCAAGGCAAGTGCTGCCAAAAGTTCTGTAGCCTACGCAGTTAAAAACAAGGAAAGAATGTCATTGTCACAATTTCCTTGCATACAATGGTTCGTGACGCAATCACTCACCGCTTCTGGGAGCTCATTGGCAGGCAAAGCAAGGCAGTGACAGAGTCCCTGAAATTGCAAGCACAAGTTTTTCTTCAGTTCCCGGCAGTAAATGAAGCTTGCTCGTGGCAAAAATGACCGCACTCTCATTCATCTGGACCAACGCACGTCGGCTTGTTCATTTATATCGATCTATCTCAGTTCATTAAAGACAATGCTCAATGGTTACAAACAAGAAACGGATATCGCTACAGCAAGAGAAATCATTCATTTCTTTATTTTCATTCAACAATCAAGCAATATAGTCAATACAATACAAGCAATACAATGCCGACTATCAACGATTGTGAGAGTTGCCATCACTGCCATCGAGTTACTTTCAATTCTTTGCGGGAACAAGAGCCCCAGAATAGAAAGTTGGTTTCAAGATGCATGCCACTTTATGCACCATCATTGTATGTGACAATATCTGCATCCATTTCTGCATTCTGACAAGATGATCAGATAGCAGAAGGCCATATACCAATAGAACAGAAACACCAATTATGAAATATGGAATGCTACAAATAGGATTGTTTCATCCAGCATTATTAGGTACCGATTAAGCCACTCATTCTGTACAAACTTCTAAATGTAATAGCCAGTATTTTATCTTTTCTTTTTTGCTTCATTCTTTTAAGCTTGTGTTCTAACTCACATCGAATCAAGTTTGGTGCCCTGTGGCCCAGGTTGCCGATCCACCACTAAGCCCCCCCCCCCCAACTACTATTATGACTACTATGATAAAACACCAAGGGAAAGATTTAGTTTCTACTCGACATTCAAGACACCATCACTATCAACTGCCTGGTCAAGTCTACAGAAGGATAAAGGTCAGTCCAGGCAATATCCAGCTACACATATTCTACGCCACACGATTCTGAACTGTAGAAGACCGCCAAGACATTACGCAGGATATTCAAGACAGTGAGATGAAACAACGTAACCGAGAGTCAACACAAGCAAGGAGGTGAAGTCTCACCCGTTGGACACACGGAGCTGGCTGTGGAAGGACACTTCAAATTTCCAGTCGTTCCTCTCCGCCACACCATGCTTAGCTGCGGAAAAGCAAAATGCAAGACGCCACTGAAGTGAGGTTATAGCGCCCGGCGACGCTATAGAGCGCCGGCGCTAAGATCGGCGTTACAGCGCGCGCTAGAAAGAGAATAAAGTTGGACTGCGCGTGCTCGGGGCGCACGCCCGGCACGGGTAGTTCGGAACGAGAAGCCTGCCACGCTGGTCGTCTTTCTGTGGTGCTCCGCTGCGACCCCGCAAATCCTCAACAGTGGTGACTCCGGCCTAAGACATGACCGACCCCAGCAACCTACCGCCCTCAGGCGGCCTTCCGCCTGACGCTACCTTGCGCCCACGGGACGTCGCAGCTCTCCAGCTCCGCCTACCAACATTCTGGCCCAAGTGTCCGCAGACCTGGTTCGCCCAAGTGGAAGCCGTCTTCCATCTGCACCACGTCACCTCGGAGGCATCTCGGTTTCGTCATTTGCTTTCCAACCTGCCTTCGGAGGTGGCTCAAGAGGTAGCGGACATCATCGCTGCACCCTTGGGCGATACCCCGTACCAGCGACTAAAGCAGGGCATCCTGGACCGCACCACGGCGTCCGAGAGTGCGCGCCTCCAGCAGCTGCTCACCTACGAAGAGCTTGGAGACCGCCGCCCCTCCCAGTTACTCAATAGTATGCGGCAGCTCCTGGGCGAAACCAATGCAGACCCGAATGGCGCACTGTTGCGGCAGCTCTTCCTACAACGCTTGCCGCAGTCGTCCCGCATCGTCTTGGCTGCTGCGGGCGACTTGACCCTTGACCGCCTCGCCCAGCTCGCTGATCGAGTCCACGACGCGACTTCTCCTTCCGTCGCCGCCCTCTCTTCTCCACCGGAGACCGCCGTCATTTCACGGTTAGAGGCCCAGATCGATCAGCTGGCCGCTTCTATCGATGCCCTTCGGACGTCCTCTCATGCCTCGCACGGTTTATCCTCAACACCTCGCCGCCGTTCGTCTTCCCCGAGTGGTCCGCACTCGTCCAGTCCTCGCCGTCCGCGTCTCTGCTGGTATCACCGAACTTTCCAGCACAACGCTCGCCGCTGCACTCCACCATGCAACTGGTCGGGAAACGCGCAGCGAGATCACTGACAGCGGCGTGTGACCTCGCTCTTCAACCTGGCCGCCTTTTCATCGTCATGGATCGCATTTCTGGCCTGCGCTTCCACATCGACACTGGCGCCGAAGTCAGCGTACTGCCGGCCTCCAAAGCAGACCGTGCTTCCAAGTCACATGGACCTACTCTTCGTGCGGCCAACTCAACCTCCATCGCAACGTATGGTCTCCGATCCCTCACTCTGGACATTGGCCTACGGCGCACGTTTCGATGGGTCTTCATCGTCGCCGATGTACATCAACCCATCCTCGGTTCCGACTTCCTGACGCATTTTGATCTGGACGTCAGCATGCGTCACCATCGTCTCATCGACAGCAAGACGCGCCTTTCCATCACTGGCGTTATATCAGCTGTCGCTTCCACTGGAATCCGAACTCTGCTTCCGTCATGCCCGTATGCTCAAGTCCTCGCAGACTTTCCCGAGGTCACGAAGCCTTGTAATTTACGTCAGCCACCCAAGCACGGTATCACCCACCACATTGTCACGCGTGGTCCACCTGTCGCAGCTCGCCCGCGCCGCCTCTTCGGTGAGCGTCTGGCTATTGCCAAACGGGAATTCGACCACATGCTCCAGTTGGGTATTATTCGCCCTTCATCCAGTAGTTGGGCTTCACCACTCCATCTGGTGCCCAAGAAAGATCCGGGTGACTGGCGTCCGTGCGGCGACTACCGGGCTCTCAACGCTCACACGGTCCACGACAGCTATCCCCTTCCACACATCCAAGACTTCACTGGACATCTGGATGGCTGCAAGATCTTTAGTAAAGTGGACCTTGTCAAGGCGTACCACCAAATCCCGGTTGAGCCGGCCGATATTCCGAAGACGGCCATCACTACACCCTTCGGACTGTTTGAGTACGTGCGCATGCCTTTTGGGCTACGCAACGCAGCTCAAACTTTCCAAAGATTCATCGCTGAAGTGACGCGTGGTCTCCCGGCGGTATTCGCCTACATCGATGACATCCTCGTCGCAAGTCGTACTCCACAGGACCACGAGCGTCACCTCTGGGAACTCTTTCAACGCCTCCAAGAGTTTGGCTTGGTCGTCAATGCCCAGAAATGTGTTTTCGGCTCTTCTGAGCTCGAGTTCTTGGGCCACCACATCTCGGCGCTGGGAATTCGTCCATTGCCTTCTCACGTGCAGGCCGTTAAGGACTTCCCAGCACCAACTACCCTACGCAAGCTCCGTGAGTTCCTGGGCCTAGTGAATTTTTCACGGCGCTTTATCCCACACTGCGCCGAGCTTCTTCACCCCTTGACTGACCTTCTCCGCACCACGAAGTCCTCATCCTCTGCGATTTCCTGGTCTCCCGAAGCTCAGGCCGCTTTCACGGCTGCCAAACAAGCCCTCGCCGATTCAGTCGTCCTCATCCACCCTAGGACTTCCGCGCCCACTCGCATCATGGTGGATGCTTCCAGCGTGGCCATTGGCGCGGTGCTCCAGCAGAAGATTGACTCCGAGTGGCACCCACTGGGTTTCTTCTCTCGGAAGCTCCAGCCTGCTGAGACTCGCTACAGCGTATTTGGCCGTGAGCTGCTTGCTATCTACTCCACCATCCAGCACTATCGCCACTTCTTGGAGGGCCAGCCTTTTTACGTTCTCACGGACCATAAGCCTCTGGTGTATGTGTTCCGTACGAACTCTTCGAAGTACGTCTCCCGTGAACTTCGTCAGCTGGCCTACATATCGGAGTTCACAACCGATATTCGACATATCAAAGGCACCGACAACGAGGCAGCTGATGCACTTTCACGCATTTCCACCATCGGCGTGTCTCCACCTGCTGTGGACTGGCCCTCCCTGGCGCGGGCACAGCTTGAAGACCCTGAGCTGCACGCCCTGCGTGACCACCCTCGAGCACTCCGTCTGCAGCTCGTGCCTCATCCGTTTGTGCCCGGATCACTCTGGTGCGACATATCATCGCCTCTACCGCGACCGTTCATCCCGGAGGCCTTTCGTCGTGCCATTTTCCATTCCCTTCACAATATCTGCCATCCTAGCATTCGGGCCACGCAGCGCCTCGTTACCCAGCAGTACGTCTGGCCGAACATTAACACCGACGTTCGCCAGTGGGCCCGCTCGTGCCTTGCTTGCCAGTCCACCAAAGTGACACGCCATACCAAGACTCCCCCTCAGTCTTTCCTGCCGCCTGGATCACGCTTTGACCATATTCATATCGACCTGGTTGGCCCGCTTCCCCCTTCTCAGGGCTACAAGTATATTCTGACGATGGTCGACCGCTTCACCCGTTGGCCCGAAGCCGTGCCCATTCCGGACATTACTGCGGAAACAGTTGCCAGAGCCTTCGTTTCGACGTGGGTTTCCCGCTTCGGCTGCCCCGGCATTGTTACCACGGATCGCGGCCGCCAGTTCGAATGCGCCCTCTTCACTTCGCTCACCCGGCTACTCGGCACTAAACACTGCCGCACCACATCGTACCATCCCTGTGCCAACGACATGGTCGAGCGGTTCCATCGCCAGCTCAAGGCTGCCCTTACTGCGCGCCTGGATCGTGAGCACTGGGTAGATCACCTCCCTATGGTGCTCCTAGGCCTTCGCGCCGTCCTGCGTCGTGACCTTGGCTGTTCGGCGGCCGAACTCGTCTTCGGTACCTCCCTGCGGCTTCCCGGAGACTTGTTCGTACCTTCGGCTCCCTCGTCCCAACCCCTCCAATACCTTCACCGCCTACAGGACTGTCTCCAGCGCCTGCGCCCAGTGCCGCCTCGCTCAACTGCCCATCAAGTCTTTGTGCACCCGGACCTTGCTTCCTCGACGCACGTTTTTCTCAGGCGAGACACTGTAAAGGCGCCTCTTACCCCTTCATACGATGGCCCGTACCGCGTCCTCACCCGGACGACAAAGTCAGCGACAATCCTGCTTGATGGTCGTCAAGAGGTCGTCTCCCTCGACCGACTCAAACCAGCGTACCTCGAGACAACTCCCCAGGAGCTCCCCTCAGATGTTGCCGGCCCACCTGCAGACCTGCTTGCCGCTGTGGCTAATCCATCTCTGCCCCGTCGGCGCATACATTTCGCCGTTCCGTCTAGGCGGGGGGCCCTATAGCGCCCGGCGACGCTATAGAGCGCCGGCGCTAAGATCAGTGTTACAGCGCGCGCTAGAAAGAGAATAAAGTTGGACTGCGCGTGCTCGGGGCGCACGCCCGGCACGGGTAGTTCGGAACGAGAAGCCTGCCACGCTGGTCGTCTTTCCGCAAATCCTCAACAAGGTTAAAAAAGAAGCTTAAAAGCAAAAGAGATCCCACCTACTACTGAGAAAAGTTCCCAAGCCCAAAACTTGCAAAGCGCCCACGAATAATCTTTTTATGGTGTCCATCAGTGTTAACTTTGTGCCTGCCATAAAAAACCAATGAACTCAGTTAAGTGACAAACTTCCTTCACTGAACACATCTTTGTTCTTCTGCAAAACAATTTTCATCTAAGTGTACCTATGTGACCTGGAATAACCCACCGCACGGAAACAAACATCAGAGTTGAAAAATATTCACTGACAGTTACCACTCTGTAACACAAATCTCAGCGACAGTTGTTGTTGGGAATGATGAGGCCAGACACTGATTTAATTCTTGCTGATATTATGACTACGACTCACATGACTTCTTTGTGCAACTGGTGCTGCAATTATATAATGTACTGTAACTGGTCACATGAACAATGAGAGCTACTTATTATTAATTAGTTGCCAAAAGGCTTACGACAGATTGCTCTATACAGTGAATACATGTCTCTCATTGTTCACAGCCACAGGCTTTCTACGAACCAGTAGTGAGGCGTAAGTGTAAGTTTCCTCACATACTTTGTGCAGGCAATATAGGAATTCCATGATCTTGGAAAATGAGCCAGTAAAAAGCGACACTAAAAATTAATTCCGGTGCACAGGTCAAACCAGGGGATTACCACAAGACTGGGCTAGCTGAATTCCCAGCTGAGCTATCCAAGCTGCCGTTTTTCAGCAATCTACCTTTTTCATACAGCCGCTCTGTGTAAGCGCACCTCTCCCCCCATACATTTTCTGGACACTGGGCAGTCTTTTTCTACAAACATATCTTCTGTCCTGTCTTTTGCCACCCATCGCGCCTCTAAATGCAAATTCACAATGGCTCACTCAACAGTGGACACTGCTAAATAAATAACCTAGGGAAAATTTATCCCTACTCACCAAGGATGACACTTTCCTTAAATTTATTTCCCTATTCCTTAGCACCGTGCATAGCAGAGCAAGTTAACGTGCATTCATAGGCATTAACTGCGCTGAGCCATTTTTGATAAGAATTTGCTGAGAGCAAAGATCGCGTAGCGCAAAGTTATTTTACACTACAGGACTAGGAATTGCAGACAGGCCTCCAAAAATCCTTGAAGGATCAAACAATACTGAAAAAAGTGCTCCTGAAACGCACCCGTAAGAAACACGACTGCACTCTCCCTCGCCAGCGCCAACATGTCGGCAGTTGGCGAGAGTGCGACAACACACTCCTGGAGCCACTTGTCTTCCTCCTTTGTCTTCGCTTCCGCCCCTGGTTCTTCATTCTCAGCCGGCCAATCCCAGGCATCGTGGAGTGGCTTTGACAGCGCATCGTCTGTTTACGAGAGACCAAGTAAGAAAATGGAGTCTTTGAAGTGGCATTGCACAAGCGTGCACGAATGGGTAGCTCACGCTTCCATTCTTAAATGCAACACTTGGCTGACAAGGCCAATTGGTAATGCAGGCATTTGACACTGAGTTGATGCATCAGTACATGAGTTTATCACACTTTTGGAGAATGATGAGCGTTAGCTCCTGGACAAGCGACAGCCTATCATGCAGCCCTTTATGTATGCATCTGTATGTCCTGTCGTTAGGACTCTTCTATTGATATTCTGGCCTTTTCCCATCGGACCGGGGCTTAAAGGTGCACTAAAGAGGAATCTGGACTTGCCTTTTTACCACGGGAAATCAATCTACATGTTCCGAGCCTTCTTAGAAACTTCGAATTATTGCCCTGTACGGCCGATTTCCCTAATTTAAATCGGATTAACATCCAGCTCCCGCCTTTTATTTTAATTTATTTTCTTTATTTTACCTTTATTTTGCTTTTTAGACTTCCTAAAATGAATAGATCCAGTTAGAGACTACATAGCCGCAAATCAGGCCCACGAAAATAAAAATACGCGTGGACTCTTTCCTTTCGCCAATCCCTAAGTATCACTTCGCTGATGGCAGAACGGCAAGCCGCCACGGGACTAATTGAAAGGTTGGTTGACTCCTCCTACCGTCTGCAATGAGTTCAAAAAAAGGCAGGAGCCGGGACGTTTAATTCGATTTAAATTATGAAAATTGGTCGCACAGGACAATAATTCGAAGTTTCTAAGAATGCTTGGAACGTGTAGATCGAGTTCCCTTGGTAAAAAGACGAGTTCAGATTCCTCTTTAGTGCACCTTTAAAATCCCACTTCTTTAGCTTCGAATAAAAAGTACACAGCAACAAACTGCCCTGCCTTGCAGCTACTCAGTTCAAAATGCAGTTTAAGTCACATTTTTAACCAAGAGAGGTAATAACGTCTCATGACTAAAAGCATGCGCAGTTTATACTACATAAATACTAATGAATGAGATCAATTCAAGAGTTATCAGTACGACTAACCATTATTATCAGAAAACAGGCATCCTTGATGTGCATGAGGCGCTTCCAAAATGGTTCAGTGAAGGCATGATCCTCGATCATAAATTAACAGGTTCTATGTGTCAGCTGTACTACATGAAACATGAACATTGGTCGCAAAGGTGTTTGGTTTGTTAAGAACAGATCTTTGTGCACACATAATGATTCTAAATCTCCATCATCTAGCTGGGAAAGATCCGTAACAATGCACTTCATTCCATGCAAAAACACACAGGAGAGTGCAGAATGCACGTACACGAACACAGAAAACAAGACCTCTGCACTTCTTTCAGCCGCCCTTATAAAATGTTGATTTCTTTTTCGTTAAAATAAATTCAATGCTGGACACTTTTTATCTGCATACTCTTAGCCCTGCTGATCTTCACACTATAAACCCAAACAAACCAACACCCATCCACAACCCTTTGTCTACATCCAAAAGGTATTGCAACGCTAGACAAGGTGCCCTTTGCTTCTGATAAGGATTAAAAGATTGTGCAGCCCTGTAAGCAGGGAATGAAGGGGTGATTAGAGTGTCAAAACACCTTTGAAAGTTTGACTGTCGCAACTTTACTTTCTCACCTAACTGCACCATCACAGCAGAACACGCCACAAAAATAAATGTGTGAGTGTGAGTGGAATAACACGCCGTCATCACTCCACCTGATCCCCTGCTGGCCTCAACTACATATCTGTTACTCCTGACCTAACAGACCACTGGTTATCTGTTCCACACATAACACTTTGTGCCGAAGTACATACTGTTATCTCAGTTTCGGCAAGAATATCATCAACTGGCGTTTCTTTCTTGCTCGATGTCTCATGTAACCATTTTACCTTGTTTCGCTACCTGTCATGTTCATGTGCCATGCACAAAAGTGCAGTAGAAAGAGAATGTGCTTCAACATAACGCAATGAAAGAACTATAAGCTTCCGAATGACGAGACGACAGCTAGTATTACAACCACGACCAATGAATTCGTTGACACGAAGGTCCAAAATCATTCGAGGCACCTCTTTCAACAAAAAAAAATGTAGAAAATAATTGGAACGGAAAAGAGGTAAGTGTGTAGCAGAACTGCCACACCAAGAATTTAAATCGCTGGTTAATGAAGGAATAAGCGATAGGTAGAAGTTCCAGTAGCCAACTTCACATCATAGGTCGCTAAAGGTATGGGGAGGTTGACAGCCAGAACAATGCCAAAAATGAACGACAATGCTTCGAAACAGATAGAGACGACAACGAAGGCAACGCAAGTAAGGTTTTTTGAAGCATACAGGGGGAAAAAAAGAGAATAACTTGAAGCGAGCTCCGCAGAAAAGTGCATCGATAGTAAAGACAGCTGACGCGTAGCCATGCGCCAGTAGTCAGGTTATGTTTTCAAAGAAATTTGGTACCTTTCGCGTCTTCGCCGCTTGGAAACAAGTAGGACCTGACTCTTGGAACGTTGCTAATTGCAGCTAGCTTCACCAACTGACACGACATCGCTCTATTTACAGAAGTTTCACCATACTTTCGCTCGCTATAAACCTCCGCGAGCAGCCTCCGCACTGAATTTAACTTGGCTTGGCTTGACTTTCTACGCACTTATCAGTAACAGAAGTTTCGGTTCTGCGCAGTCAGTCTCGCTTTGTCACTGCGGTTGCGGTGTTGTTCATAGTTATATTAACTCTATGCTCATAGTAGAGTCACTGGATAAATTATCCAGTGAGTCTAGCTCATAGGCATGCTCATAGGCATGCTCGCAGGTGGTGCCTGTGAATGAACTAATTGCAAATACAGCGGTCTTTTACGCTATGTTCGCTACACTTTACCGCTGTGCTCGCAGGTGCGGGAGGAAGGCTTACGTTTCAAATGAAAAGCGATGCAAATCAAAATAAAACATACTGTTTGCAACAGCAATAATTTACGCTCAAAGCATGTGCCCAAGCAGTACGTTAACCACTTAACCAACGTTAATGGAACGTAACATCGAGTTACAGCTGCTACGCTACAGTTCAACCGACGTAAACATCAGTACTGTGGCGCTAGTGTCGTTTTATTGTGTTTCGCAGTTGCTTGCGAATGAAATTTCTGTGTGCGGTGGTCATCGAGTAATGTCGAGGTTTTGAAAGCGGAGGTAGTGCCGTAATTTGTAATTCTTCAAGAAAACATCGACAGACTCATCGAACCTGAGAAGCGTCTAGGCGAAGCTGGTATTTGCTTCCCGTCTCTCATTTCCTGACACCAACCAACCACGGCGGGACAGAAGCGTAGTTCGTTGCGATGGGTGTTTAATTCTGCCTCCCGCCGCAACCGACCATGAACGCGCCGCCCGAGATCAAGAAGACCAAGGAGGAGGCTCCGGCTGAACTGGAAAGCCAGTTCATCCTCCGTCTGCCTGGTCAAGTTGCGGCAGCTCTGCGAGCCGCTGTGCGATCCGGGGTGATGAATCTCAAGGACCGGCTGAACATCCAGCTGGAACCGGACAACCGGCATGGCACGGTGACTTTCGACCGATGGTCCCTGTCGGCCCGAGTGGTCGACCTGCCGTCAATCATCGAGTCGCACAAAACGCTGGACCGGAAGACGTTCTACAAGACGGCCGACGTCGCGCAGCTCATGATCTGCAAAGAGGAAGACGCCGGTGAAGACGAAGAAGCAAAGAAAGCGGCAGCGGCTGCCGACGACGAGGAAGCACTGCGCCGTAAGGAACGCAAGGACGCCAAGGACAAGAAGTACCAACACCCGCACGGCATCACTCCGTCGCTGAAGAACGTGCGCAAGCGTCGCTTCCGCAAGGTGCTCAAGAAGAAGTACGTCGACTTCCCCGAGATCGAGAAAGAGGTGAGACCGTCGGCCTCAGTGTTCATTGCCCTATCGGTCCGAGAACTTCATTACACAGCTTTCAAAAATACGTAGAAAAAATATTTGTACCGATAGCCTTTGCATCTAGTATCTGGTCAAGTGCAAACAATGGCGCGTTGGTCAACCATTCGAAGTTTTCCCGATACACAGCCAATTCATTAACAAGCACAAAGTTAACGGGTCAGTCATCATGTGTTGGTGCTTCTCCGCAGCTTTTCTTTTTCAATGATCGTATCTAATGGCGCCGAGTTCATGTGATTGCCACGAGTGGCGCGACAGTCGGCTAAACCTGGTGTTTTGATTGGCTGGCAAGCGCACTTCCATGAAGTGCCACCTTATGACAAAATACAGAACAATTTTTTTGCCCCGTTCTTGTGGTATGTCCCGAGAGTTCCCTCTCCCTTTCGCTGGTCGTACGGGGCAAGCACAAAGACTAGTGAATGGGAGAGGGTAAGAAAACTTGAGAGGTAAGGGTGCAATCTGCCAAAAATAACTAATCTGTCTAGCACTGAAATTAAGGAAGTGTTGGCCAAACACTCGCTCTTTTCACACTTGCAGGTGAAGCGGCTGTTTCGCATGGACAACGAGGCCATCTCAATCCGCTACGAGGTGGTCAACGCTGACGATGACAAGGGAGGCGATGGCAAGGGGGAGGGCAATGACATGGCCAACGGTGGCTCGGGTGACCCGCACATGAGTGGTGGTTTTGGCTCTCCATCTGTTAGTGCACTGCTCAACAGCAACTCGCAGAGCATGGACGTGGGCGAACACGACCTCTTCGGCGAGGCACTGAGCAGCTCGGATGAGGACGACGTCAACATTGTTGACTCCGCAGGCGAAGAGGAGCTCTCAGCACGGCCTCCAAAGCAGAGGCACCCGTCATTGTCGGGAAAACGGGACGGTGGCTCCTCGCCGGACATGGTCACCGACTTTCGTCGGGGCATGCTTGCAACATCGGACAAGATGGCTGCATCTGGTGCCAGCACCAGCGCAGCGGCGACGGCGGCAGCAACCAGCTCTCTCGTCGATGAATATGTTGACGACCCTGACTATGGCGACGACAAGGAGGTCATCGAGTTCACTGCTGCTAAGAAGGAAGAAGACGATGATGTAGATGAACCCGAGCAAGACAACTCCGCACTCCTGAACCGGCTGTCGGATCTGGAGAGGGAGATAGCGCAGCTCCAGGATCGAAGGCAGGCACAGGAACTGGAGATTGCGTCGATAGAGAACCAGGCCCTGAAGCAGCGGTTCCAAAACATTGTGAATTCACTGAAGCAGGAAGAGAGCGCGAAGCAGCGGGAGTACGACGAAATTGTGTCTTTGCTTCACCAGTGATTGTCACAATCGCATCTTGACAGTCATGTCACTATGTCAAGTGAGAGCCGCAGACACATTACACTGATTGCCGTATTTACACTTATGTGTGAAAATTTTGTTGGGTCAGTGCCGTCTTTCAGTATTGCTTGCAGAAAAGACCTCTTGCACATTTGGTGAAAGTGAAAAGCAGCTCGTTTGCGACCATGTTGCACCGTTTCTTCATGAGTGATTAAAATGTGAGTGAGAGCAGTCCACGTGCTGATGTGCAGAGGTTTGGCTGATTCAGCGTTCATTCTCAGTGTTGTTGTGGCCACTCAAGCAATAGCCCCCTTTCAAGTTGGACAGGTGTGGTTGGGCTTTGCTGAATGTGGTTACTGGTTTGTTGTGCACTTGTAGTTTCTGGGAACACTATGTTGTGTGTAAGAAGTCACCAAACACGTTGCTCACTTGAGTGAAGCGTAGGGAAGCTAGCTGTGTGGCTTGCAGTGGCAAAGAACTGTTAAGCGGGAGGTGTTGGCTTTCTGGACAGCTATTGACGGGCTCCTCAAGCTAAACAAAATTGCCCCGTGGTAGACTGCAAGGAAGGAAGCGGGACTTGGCATTGTACTCCTTGGATAATTGTGAGTACGTGTAGAAGTTCTGGACTGTGCCAACATTGCCAAGATGCAGGAGAGCACTGCAAGCCTGGCAGTAACATGTGTATATCGTTGTTAACCAAAAATAGTGCAGCATCTTTCGTTTTGTTGCTGAGAAGACTTCCACTGTTGTGTGACATTGGTAGCAAAAAAATGAAACTGCTGAAGAAACTCTTTTCGAAAACATACGAAGAGAACAGGAAGAACTTTGCCGAGTTTCAGTGTACTGTAGTTCTCTCCGTGTAGAGCTTTTTGTTTTGGGAACATGTTGGATCACTTCTGGAAATCTGATATGACTGGAGATGGTTTCAATTCATTGCATGAGAATAATCTGTTCAATGGCTTACATTAAATGAAGAATACGACCTGCAACAACATGGAGAAGGCTTCTGATGTCAGGGAAGCTCGTCATTGCAAGGGTGATCCCCGCTATATCAAACTTGAAATGACTTAATGTCAAAGCATTCACGATATAACCATCACTTACAAAGCTCCACAGTTTTACAGTGACAGCTGCTAAAAGCCCGTTCCCTGGGTTTCATTTCATTGCAGCACTAGTAGTTCTAGTAGTAGCAGTAGTAGTGGACAACTAAAAAGAACGCTTTTGTTTATATATACATATATATGTAGACATTGCTCCCAAATTTTTTACCACAATATACTGTGAGATGAGAATGCCTCCACAGGTGTCGTCGGATCTCTCGTGACACAGCAGTAACCGTTCTGTGAATTTTTCTAAGTTCCTGGCGAAGCATGTCTGCTATGGCTAAGAGAAAATTTGAATGTAAAGCATGACCTTTCACTAATGCCATTTTCTAAGGCTAAAGTAAAGTAAGTCTTCATTCTTGAATGTAGCAAGGTATTGCTGTCGCTTTTATATAGTGGGTAGCCTCTTGACCAGTAGTCCAGTTTTTCAACACTGCATGCATTCTGCTGTATACTGCGCACTACTCAAAAGCACCTGTTCCGAGCCACTGATTCATGCATGTGACATGAAATTATTAGTTTGCTAATACAGGCAGCAATCATCAATGCTTGCATCCATTGGCTGCAGTATCAATGCTGTTGCGTTATTGTACATTGAGCATGCTGCTAAAATTCTACTCTTATGTACAGCTTTCTCTAGTGTGCTGTGCGATATGATGAGTGGTCTCCTAATGCACCATCACCTACGTTTTCAGGTTTTGTTTTTTCCAGAAATCAGCCGACATTTTTTTAGTTCAAATCTTGGTGAAAATCACCTTATTTACCAAACATTTCTACATTTTGGGCTTTTTCAAGTCCTGTTTTCTTGCAGCAAAAGACAATTTACTACAAGCACTTGTTTTTTTTGCTGTACACAAAATGCCATATCTATTGCTCAATATATGAATTTAATAAACATGGAAATACGGGTTGTGCAGAAAAAAACTTCACCAAATTACATTCTTTCTCATCTATTATAATTATTTCGTCGCGTGAAATGTCAATCCCCTATTCAGCACTTCGCATGCATACAAGACGTGCCTGCCTTGAACTCATTAAGCATTCAGGAGCTATTTTAAACGGGCAAAAGCCCTGGAGAGGGACATGGTTACTATGGATAGCGCTTGATACATGATGCCGAATAAATGCCTGGTGAGCACACGTGTTTTGGCATCTCGCTTCTAAAAGTTACTTTTCAAACATATCCTCAAATTATGTTGTCATGAATAACAAACGTTAAAGAGAGGTTTAAAGTCACCAGTCGAACATACACTCCTCTGGAACAAGCATAGAACATCCACTAATTTTCGTGCGGTGTCTTCAGCTTTGTTCAGGAAAACATACGTTCTTTATTCCCTCTCATATATATGTATATCTCAATGAGCCCCTCATTCCCTTGCTCTTCTATGCGCTCTAGAAGGAGCATTTTCAGAGAGAAATCAGGTTTAACCCGATTTTTAAGAAATATATGCAGCATACAAGAATCGGGTAAAATTGGGTTTCACCCAAAAATAGAGCTCTAGCTAAGAACCAGAGGCTTGGAGACGTGGTAAGGACGGTCACAACATTTTCCCTTCAGGTGGGCCAAGTTTGTAGACGTGACCTGAACTATGGAATTCCATGTATGCAAGGTGCAATGTCTTCTAATGTGGATGCAATAAAATGTGCAGAGACTTGGAAAGTTTTTTAGACACACATCAGGCCATGGCATGTCCAAAAAAATGAGTTTAAAATGGACAGTTTTACAATACCTCTGATGTGGTTGTATTGAGTGCATGCTTTCGTTTGCTTGTTTGGCAAGCGTGTATGCTTTCAGAATCTAAAATGTTCTGATTTGTTTACATAACGACTTCACTTGAAAGCAGTTTTGAGATGAAACCTGGATATATGTGAGCGGCAATTCTGAGAAGGTGGGAACTTTTGGAGATGCTCCTTACAAAAATCTGAAGATTTTCCCCCATTGGATATTAACAAACACGTACAGACTCGCAAAATGTGGAAGAGTTATTTCCACAGAAGACATCATGTGAACGCATTTTCAGAGAATTAGCTTGTCGAGAATGCAGGAAAAGAACCAACAAGGAGGCTTTGGTAACTAAATGCTACAACTTTGCAGGGATTCGAAACCTGTGTGAGATTATCTTTCAGCAGTGAAGGGCCGCCATACAAATTTTATAACGATAATAAAAGTTTTCCAATCCAAAAATGAACAAAACGAGAAAGATTAGATAGAGACTAACAAATTACATTAGCCTTGCTGGACAGGGTGTAGCTTTCTCCGAAGGAAAAAAAAAAAAAAAATTGGAGGTGCGGGGTATCGATCCCCGTACCTCTCGCATGCTAAGCGAGCGCTCTACCATCTGAGCTACACCCCCTTTTGTCTTTATTGCCTGTTTTGACAGATTACAACAGATCATAAACAGATGTTCTGCGCTGCACACTCAAACAACAAGAACGGACATGTGTTTCACTCGCGTGAGAAAATCAAAACTGTCTCAGGGAACACAACTCTCCCATCAACTCGATAACTTAAGCTACACCCCCGACGGACATTCGGTGTTCGAGTTGGAATAGTTGATGTCATGGATAGGGTACAGCAAAGCCGGTCGTGGGGTACAGTATGGTGCTCCAAAAGTCATCACTGCGAAGGTGCAAGGTATTTTGTGGGGGAGCGGCCCGTACTTCTGCATGCTGAGCGAGAACTCAACCATCTCAGCTACGCCCCCCGCCCCCATAGCGATACAATTTCACAGATAAGTGTCATGTGCCACGACCGCACGCTGCGGATGGAAAGAAACGGTCAATAAATTGCCTTTATAGCACCTTAATTGTTGCCGCTCGATAACGATCGCCATCGTACGACTTGTCTTTACCTTTCGTGTAAATGCGGTCCAAATTAAATATGGGTTGTATCTAGTTGAAGAAAAATGAGGGGTTTGGAGAAGGCACGCCGAGTCTTTTATGGAGCGAAAAAAAAAAAAGCCAAAAAAAGCAGACATTGTCCACATAATTCACACAAGTCGCTGTCCCTGCACACCGCTGAAAACACAGCTTCCCCTGCCGACTTCTTTCACTTCGTAGCTCTCACTTGCGCAAGAGCACGCAAGAGGCACTGATATGGCGTGACTGTCGCATGACCAGCCGTCGAGGAAATTCTGATTCCCGTCCCGTCGATAGCTCAGTTGGTAGAGCGGTGGACTGTAGAGGACTTTCCGTGCGGACATCCATAGGTCGCTGGTTCGAATCCGGCTCGACGGAAATTTTTTTTTTTTCCTGGTTTTGTACTTGTCACAGCTCTGCTCATTTTCTCTCTTTCTCTCTCATTGTCAACGAAGAAAACTCACGAGAAAGCTGCAATTTAAAACAGTGCACGAACACGAGTAGAGCCACTTAGGAGGTCAACTGTTTAGGGGAATCCCCCAAGGTGTAGAGCGCAGCCATACGGCTACAAAGGAAAGATATATATATAGACAGCTTTCTCAGAAACTTAGCGGTTAAAGAGAAATTCACGTGGTTCTCCACTCTTATGGAGTATGGTTGCTTGATATGAAATGAATTAGGTGCTTGGTGGAAGGTACGAGAGATTATCTGACGTAGATACGATAAGCATTAAATTTAACTCATAGTGTTTGTAAGCCCAGATGGTACTGCAGAGCTCAAGGTTTATCAACCTGACAGCTGTCACCTTATCGATTAAAAGTCTATTAACATCTATTTACTGCCCTCACTATTAATTATAAGCGTCTTATTGGTGTCTTGGTCTTCTTTTTGTACGAAGTTATAATTAAGCTAACTTAGAGACAAATGCAGTGCTGGGCTTCAGCACAAAGAAGACAACACTTGTACACACTTTAGAAATAATTATTGCCTTCCGTACACGTTTCCCAGAATAACTAGTACTACCACGACAATACAAACAATATTTGCGTTCTCCTAAATTCAAGAAGTTTCGCATGATTCATTAATAAACTCGTGCTTCGAACACCCGAACTTACACATCCGAACATACGATTGCCCTTGCCCTCTGTGAAATAAACCATTTGAGAGGTTGCGCTCTGAACAAGCCGTATGTGTTTCTTCGTTGTGTCCTGCTGTCTTAATCGCGCAAGTTGTTCATTTCTATTAGAAATGAACGAACTCGCCTGAACCGCCAATGAGCAGCACCAGCCGAAGGACGATGTCAGTCGACAAACATCCTTAGTATTTCGGTGAGTTTTAGTGACTCAGATCAGAGAGGTGCACAAACCGTACCCATGGAACGCGCTGCTCCATCTATCAAGCTTCCACAGAGTTCTCAAGAACCAAAAGCATTGATTGTAAAACATTTTATTCGCCGGGAAGAGCTTGGCAAGAGGTCGCGTTAAGTGGTCGAGAGTACATAGCCCTCGACGACTTTGTCAGCCCACTCCACCGCCAAAACTTGCGTTCTGGGGTCAGAGCTAGCCAGCACGGTCTCCCACCGCTCGAGAGAAGGAGCTGTAACTAGATCACCCGGAGGTGGCTCTATTTTGCAGTCCCACAGGATGATTGATTGTAAAACATTTTATTCGCCGGGAAGAGCTTGGCAAGAGGTCGCGTTAAGTGGTCGAGAGTACATAGCCCTCGACGACTTTGTCAGCCCACTCCACCGCCAAAACTTGCGTTCTGGGGTCAGAGCTAGCCAGCACGGTCTCCCACCGCTCGAGAGAAGGAGCTGTAACTAGATCACCCGGAGGTGGCTCTATTTTGCAGTCCCACAGGATGTGATCGTAGGTAGCACGTTGGCCACAGTGTTTGCAGTTTTGGCTGTAAAGATCTGGATAAATGTGCGCGAGGAGTGATGGGGTGCGTATCGATCTCGTCTGTAGACGACGCCACGTAACCTCTTGTTCTTAGTAAGTCTTTTGTCTGGAGGGGGGAAAATTCTCCTCTCTAATTTAAAATGATTGGTGAGATCATGATATGTGATCATGGAGTCCTTCGTGAAATTCAGGGAGCCAGACTCATCCACTGCCCGGTCGACGAAACCTCGGGCTTTATTGTGGGCTGCCTCGTTCCCCGGATTCCCCGAATGGGCTGGGACCCATATCAATTCGGAATAATTTGGTGAGAATTTGGTTGCGTTAAGGATTCTAAGGGAGGTGTTTGTAATTCGCCCTTTAGCGAAATTATTGATACCCATTTTGGAATCGCTGAGGATGATGCTCCCTTGGGTATGTGCTAGGGCGAGGGCTATGTGAACATAATCTGTTTTCCGTTTAAAAAGACGCGCGCACACCGTGCGCAAAATAACACCTTATTTTCACGGCTTTCATTATTTTCACGGTGTTTGTACACAAAGTAGAGCAATGAAGCTGCCTTAGGCTTCAAACTATTTTGTGAGGTAACTTTGATAGTACATCCACGTGTCTTCCTCTAGACTTCCTTTGCGTCGTCGTCCCATCTAACCACGCCTTTACCGCCTTCTTTATTTTCCTTCCGTATTGTATTTTCTTCGCGCGGTAGGGTGATTCATCTGTTGTGATCGCGCAATCGCGCGGTAACCGTCGCCGCCAATGTCATGTACTGGGTGTAGTTCGAAGTTCGGACTCCTCACGAGAGAGGTAAGACTGCGCAGCTGATATCGAGACCGCGCGTTGTCACAGTTTCGTGTTGCAGTAGCCAATGCACGATCGTAAACTTAAGGCATTCACATCTGTCTGTTTCTTGTTCTGAATGGCATGTTCGTCGTCAGATTGATTCTGAACTTCTTTCTTGTGCGCGCTTAGCACTCGTGTCCAAACTGCCAGTTTTCGTACTGCGCCAAATGCCTGAAATCGTCCGTCCTAGTGCCGAAGTTGGGCAAAGAACGCAAAGTTTGCAGGAACTGCTTTGAAGCGCTGAGTAGGTAAGGCTGACCATTTGCACCTTTTTTTTTGTTTTCACCTTTGTTTTTGTGTCTGTCGTTTCATGTGAGCGATGTTGCAGCTTTTGTCATGTTTATTGCATGATATTGTGTATCCTGGTGCACGCAAATCGCGTAAGTGGTTCAAACGTAAGTGACTCCTTTTCATGGGATAGCTATGTCACAACACTTCACTAAATCGAATCGGACGTGATTGTTGGATTAAGATGCCTTCACGTGCTTTATTGGGCGAAGGCGGGACCCACACTTGACTTATCATTGCAGATAAAACCCACATCTACCTACAATTGCTCTTTGTGTGACATTTAGTCGATACGGTTCGAAGCTCTCATGTGGACAACTTCACGGCCAGATATTTGTGCTCATACATCAGTACCCCTTCGAAGTGTTGCTTCGTCAGAAATAATGTGTGCCTGCGATTACAGTTGTTGAAAACTGTTTCTGATCCAGTTTCAGTTCATGCTTAAGTAGATAACTATTAACTCGCATCTCTCACAGCAGCAATCTTGCTGATTATTGCTAATGAGCCAATCAGTGTCTCGTTAACTAGCAAAATCAGCTCAGGAAAACACATATTGCTGATTAATACAAAGATAGTTAAACCTTGATTTCAATATATTATTTCAATATATTGTTATCAGTGCATTGCTTGCCAACTGTAAAAACTCAATTGCTGCCGCAGGACTAATACTGGCAAGACTGAACAGAGAGAACCACCTGCTGCATTGCAAAAGTGAGTTCATTTATCTTTTAAAGTATCCTGAAATAGTGAAAATTTGTGAAAAGGAAACAGGATCGCCAGAATTATAGCTTTTTTTTAAAAAACCATGGTAGGCTTGTTTGATGAATGCATTATTTCAGTTTAATGCGTATGTTTCAAGTTGAGGAACCAGCATGGAGACTATACAGAGGGATGGACTGGCTCTGAACATGTACTGTATTTATGTCGATTCTCCCTAGGTTCTGTCTCAGTGCTGTTTTCTCAACTTGATCTCATATTAATTAACCCAACTCTGAACTGATGCATTTCAAGACTGAATAATAAACATCTTATAACTGGTCAAGAAAAGCAATAAGATGTATGCATCAGCAAAAATTGTTTATAATGCACTGAGATATCACAATCCTGTTACTTTCTGCAATGGTCTATTTGTGTGAAGACCTGTTAAGTTTATTGGATGGGTGCCTTTTTTTGTGCTGGAGTTTTTCAGCTATTTATAGCAATTCTGTTTTGCGCCTGTTTGGTGTGTGCAAATCAACATATTATAGTAGGATACAACTTTAAAATGCAGCAGTTGCTAACACTGGGCCATGGTCCGCGGCGTCCTGTATTACTCTGCTGGCCAGTCGCAACTGTAAATAAAATCAACTTTTTAATGTTTGACTACATCAAACAATCTAAGTATCAAAATTCTAGAGCTCATAATTTTTTTTCTTGTGATAAGCTTCTTGTTTAGGTAACAAGAAACATTTAAGCAGCGGACTACTTTTTTGTTGTGGAGGAATTGTGTGCGCGGAGGCTGAATATGGGCAGAGCTTCACTGCAGGCTTAACTTGTATCCGACTGTAGCACTGCTTTAGTAGCTTGTTGAGCTGTTCCTTATTGTCTAAAGACAGTGTACGTTGGAAACAAAATGATTGCTTGGTACAAAAATTGTTTTGTGAGAACACATAACGAAAGCATGCAAATGAAGGACAAGCTATACTTAGGCATTTTGGTTAGCCTTCTCGCAAATGTGAACTTCAGTACAACTCTTTATTCAAGTGGACTAAGCCGGAAGTGGTTACCTTCATTATTAATTCCAACTGTACCTTACCGTGTGCAGCAAAAGGTACATGAAAACCACACTTGTCAGTCAGTGCCTTACACTTAGCTGTGATAGGTTCAACTGATGAGTGGTTTTTCATGATGCAACAAAAACAACAAAAAAATCCAGACCAAAAGTTTGCTGAAGCACTACAAAGTGCAAAGACTATCCAGCTGAGCAAAATGCATGTCTGTCTTTTTTTTCTGCCCTGCCTCAACATCAAAGGCGGATGGATGCCCTGAACAACAAATCAGAAGCCAAAGATTCAGTGCCCTCACTGGGAGGCGGTTCCGCTCCTCACATAGAGGAGATTGAGAATCGTCTAAAGAAGCTGCGCCAAGACAGCAAAGGTCAGAGCCTCATAATACTCTTATTGCATGTGCACAGCATTTGCATGAATTTCATGTCAAAACGTGTCACCTAGGATGTCACTTTTGCAGGTCATAAATGCTATTTGCACACAGCTTTGCCCTATAAAGTAAATTCATACATGATATGTTCTTCGTTGAGGTACGGATTACTCTCTACTGGACTATGTCCGAAACCACTGTCTATCTTTTCTTGTTCTTATTAATACGTTAGCATTGCTCATTTTGACTTAATCTAGACATAATCTAAATTATGTCTAAATGATGTCTATAAATGTCTAAATAACGTCTAAATAATAAAACATAACCTAAATAATGTGTGAACCCACTACCCACCCACCTTTGCCCACCATCTTCACTGCTCAGAAGCCCGCCACCCTCTACCAATCAAAGCAGTGCCATCCTGCAGAAGGTGCTACACACCACCCATCCACTCATTTTCGCCCACGTAGCACTGGAATGTAAAAGCGGTGGCGAAATACAGTTCAAAGCCACAACAGGGAAGAGATCATTATAGAAGTAAAACGTACAACCAGTACTTCTGACACAGATTTGCCTGTGCATTTTTTTAATGGTGCTTTATTTAGGCAGCAAGTGGCCAGTACACAACAGGTGCTTCTGAACGTGCTGCTTTGACAAGATTTCGTACCTAAAGCACCCATTTGAAATTGTTTTTCTTATTGTTACTCTGAATGGAGCCTCTGTACAATGAGCAAAAGTAGTTTTGCCTTCAAAGTTTTTACAGGGTGTCCATTCCAGCAGTCAGAGGGCATTAATTTTCTCTGTGATCACTGCGGTCTTATGACGGTCCTAGGTGGCAGGTGTACAATCCTCAAGCACTCTTCGCTGTGGACGCCAAAGCTGTTCAGCCGTAATCTGCAACTGGTGTGACGTGACATGCTTTGAGAAAAAAAAGCTGAATTTTGGGAGCGTCAGTGCATCGACTCATTGCTGTTCAGGATATTTTATCTTAGAGTGGTTTGCTACTGTCATTGAATGAAAGCTGCGGTTACTGACTGGATGTTGTGTTGAATTATAGATGTCATTCCAATCCACGCGGATATTGAGGACAGGCTTGCCAAGCTTAAAGATGTTGACGTCTCGTACTACCGCCAGCCCCCCATCACGGTGAGCAGAATCATCTTGCAAAGAGCCGCTCCTTTGAACTGTCATTCTTTGCTATAGTGTGCTGTGACTGGAACTGCGATGTTATGACACAGTCATGACACTGAGTTGTAATTGGACCCAGTGAGATTGAGTGGCCGTCAATGTGCTCATTGTTAGTCTTGAAATTCAGACATTGAGCGCAACGCCTGCACTACTGCATATTGTTGCAGTCGGCTTCAGTCAGTGATTAATTTTTCCCCGCAAACTGCTGAATGTCGGAACTCGGCAGTGATGTGTTTTATTCCTCGCTATACCTGTAACCAGATGGGCACGCAAGTTTTTAGGGTGTTGTCGTCTTTCTGCTATTGATTTTTGTAGACTGCATAGATGTTTCTTTGTAAACACATTGTGAGCGGGTGAAACGTTATTTGCATGTTTTGATCTCCTCCTAATTACTGTATAATTGTATTGTATAGTACTCTGTAATCTTTATTTAATCTGCATGTAATCCGCCCATCCCTCATGTAATGCCCCACAATCGGGGCCTTTGAGGTAATAAATAAATAAATAATAATTGCTATCACGTGAGTTACCAAGATAAATAAATGAACCAGGGAACAAAGGATTTAATAAGTAATGGATGGATGAATTAATTCATTAGTTGTACCTCGTTACAACTAAGTTGAAGCGGCCCAGTGATTACTTCATTATAGCCGTAGCTTTGTTGTAGCCCGTGTTTACCGAGCTTCCAAGCGGAATCATCATTCCTTCATCATATCCATTATTTCGTTATAAACAATTTCACTACAACGAGATTCAGCTGTACTTTTGTTGATGGAGGATGGCTCATGGTCGTTGCAGGGGGGGGGGAAGTGCGCCTGCTGGTAGAAGTAATAGTTCAGTTCCAAGTCATAGAGGTATAAGTCAGAAAGGGGGAAAGAGTCGCCCACCACCTCATTTGCTTGTATGAGGCCACTTTGTCTAGTAGGCAAAGGTCTTCTTTAATATTGTGGAGGCCAAATGAGTGCAGTTGATCAAAAGCATGGGCATCTGTGGGACTGCCATGAACTAATTAATTATTAACTGAACGAATGAATGAATGAACAAAGAAATTAATGCACAAACTGCTAGTACACCTACAAGCTTCTGAAATCGCTGACCCTCCACAGGTGTATGCAAGCAGGAGGACAGACGGGCAGAAGGCGGGCGACCTGTTTGCCCAAGTCATGCACGAAGTGGCGATAGACAAACGCCGTGCCCAGGTTATTAAGGCAACCACCGATGAGATGGAGCGGCGTCTGGAGCGCCTGCGTGACCTCAGCAAGGATTCCGTGGATGCGGATCCTCAGGTGAGCGCTCCGGAAAGCTTTCGAGCGAAGTTCCGGGATGAAAATGTCAGAAGTTCAATGAAAACTGCCGTTTATAGTGCAATTGGCGATCAGTGCGCTCATCGAACTGCTTGGCCCGCTAATCTGTTTAACAGGACAAGTGTCATTGCTGGCTTTTAAGCAAAAAGTAAACAGCACTTTAAAATACTGCTTTGAAGTAATGTTAGTGAATATTTTTTGTTTTATGACACTGCCTGTCATGGTTACATATTGTGTATCCACTCCTGATGTCTTGCACAACGGACACTGAACAAGTAAATGAATAAATGTGTGAAACACTAGGCATAGCTTATAGTGTGTTGGTTGGCATTCTCTCTGGCTTTGAAATGCATGCTTGTATGAAAAAGAAAGGTCTGATGCATGCGTTACGATTGTGTGCAATGTGAATCAAAATTAAGCAGGCCACTTTGATTCTCCAAATTAACTGTTAAGCCTTGCGAGTCGGAGGAAGTATAGAACAAAGGAATGTAGGATAGGAATGAAGATTGAAAAAAGGAGTCTACACTGTGGGGAGGGCTTTTTTTTCTTTTTTTTCTGGGGCCTTCAAACATTGAACAATGTTGGGAAACTTCCATTATATGTTCTGTACTTAATTAGGAGGCTGGAAAAGTGTTTTTTTTTTGTTCTGTGTATAATATATTTTGTCCTTAATCTTAAACATGATATCTGCAGATAGAGGTGAAATTTGTCAGGTAAGGTGTTCAGAATGTCAGAAAAGGGTGCAAAAACGGATGGGACACTCACAGATGCACTAGACATGCATTTGCTCACAGCCGTTAGCTTGCTTGTAGGTTGTGACATGTTTGTACTGATCTGTAAAATTATATACAGGAGACCTCAATGTGCGTACATAGTTGATAGGAATTTTGAGGCGATACAGATTTGTAAAATTTCATGGCCGGAGTGCATTATCTACAATGTAAAGAATTTTGAGTGTTCCGAACACCCCCGTGCCACTACGGATGATGATAGCACGCAATCCGCGACCGCACCGATCGTCAGTCACGTGGTACACATCACGAACAGTGAGCAGTGATGCATGGCCATTAATAGGTCCCGTGAGCCATAAACAGATCTACATGAAAGCATTCCTCGTGCTTCTGTGTTCGGATTTCGTTCATTATGGATGACGCGAATATCCAATGATGCGAATATTTTCCGATTCTCCGCGAGATTCGTAGCATTGAGATTCTGCTGTGATGCACGTAATTAACGAATTACAAGAGCAGGACATTTGACACCGTATAAACAGAAAGTATGGCGATTTTCATACAGGGAACAAATGAGGAGGCACCTAGTGATGCAGGCGAGCTTGGTGTTGCGTCAACGCGACTGGCAGAACGCAGTCAGTCTGCGCAGAAGGAGAGTGAGCCGCCCATCGACGAAGTGGCGCAGCTGATTGGCCAGGAGCTGAAGGCGGCTGCAGAGGATGCGAAGAAGGGCCTTCAGGAGCTCCAAAAGGACAAGGACCTCATGAAGGAGCTCAGCCAAATCAAGGCTAAGAAGCAGGGTAATCTTATTGGCATGGCTTCCATTAAGCTGGGGATGAACTGCCCTGCTTCATCAACATTCATGCTTCCTGTGTAATCCTGCCATTGCCATGAGCCATGCGGCATCAATGAAGGCGAAAGCACTGCGTTGATGTGATGCCAGGAGAGAAAGTGTTCTTCAGTGTTGATGGGTGCAGTAATTTGTGGTAGTATTTATGTGTTATTGTGAGCAAATTTATTACAGCTTGCGGTATGTAGATAAGTATTAGTGTGTTATTGTGAGCAAATTTATTACAGCTTGCGGTATGTAGATAAGAGACAGGAAGAGGGCCGAGTGGGTGAGGGAACAAACGCGGGTTAACGGCATTCTAATCGAAATCAAAGGAAGAAATGGGCTTGGGCAGGGCATGTAATGTGAAGGCAAAATAACCGCTGGTCCTTAAGGGTAACGGAGTGGTTGCCAAGGGAAGGCAAGCGTAGCAGGGGGCGGCAGAAAGTTAGGTGGGCGGATGAGATTAAGAAGTTTGCGGGGCTACGGTGGCTGCAACTGGCAAAGGACAGGGTTAATTGTAGGGACATGGGAGAGGCCTTTGTCCTGCAGTGGGTGTAGTCAGGCTGATGATGACGATAATGATGGATTAGTCAACTGACCAGTTACGCTGTCACTGGTATTTCAAAATTGAGACAGTAGTACTCTGGCACCTGTTTCACTGCCTTTCTTTTTCAGTACGTTAGCATTACTACACTCACTTTGGCAAACCCTGTGTGTTGTGTGATGCCTCTGCCACCCTCCAGGAAGCCTGTGCCCACTACCCACCCGCATTTGCCCTCTACCCTCTACCAACCCAACCTACCGCCACCTTTCAGAAGGCCCTACTCGCCATGTATCCATTCACACCCACCTTCCGGACGCTTCCACCCATGAGAAGCCCATATAGCACCATTATCATCATCATCAGCCTGACTACGCCCACTGCAGGGCAAAGGCCTCCCCCATGTCTCTCCAATTAACCCTGTCCTTCGCCAGCTGCAGCCACCGTATCCCCAGCAAACTTCCTTACCTCATCCGCCCACCTAACTTTCTGCCGTACCCTGCTACGCTTGCCTTCTCTTGGAATCCACTCCGTTACCCTTAAGGACCAGCAGTTATCTTGCCCTCGCATTACATGCCCATGTAGCACCAGGGCGTAGAAGTGATGACAAAATACAATTCAGAGATGCAATGGGCTGGTGGCCATTGTAGAAACAAAATAAACTACCAATACTGTCAATGCAGATTTGTAGCACCATGTCGTTCGATCGCCTGCGCATTAATTATTATTTGTTTCCTGTCAATGAGCTTTGTTGCTCATGCTGTGTACAAACTGTGCAGGTAAAAAGGACCTCGGTGATGGATCTGATTCAGACGACAGTGCAGAGGCGGATGCTGTCGTGGCAAGGGTAAGAGCGCAATGATTTGGATACTACCAAATATGTACAGTGGTGGACTTAAAACTGCCAGTTTATTTGGACGGACGCTTTGGTCCTGTCAGTATCAGGAGTATTAAAAAAACACTCCTGTTAAATAAAACTCCACAGAACTGAAGAAACTCTAGGCTCCCTTTTGAGTTTGAACCTTCAGGAGTTTGCCGTAATTCAAAAATAGACTTGAGCTTGATCACTGTCTTTACCGAATAGTTTAGGCACGTGAGAATATTCAGTAATTTCGAATATTCAGTCGAATAGTAAAGTATTCGATATTTGATTCAGTGCAAATGTTTTTCATTTAAAGTCTAAAAGTATTCGTCGTAAGTGAATAACGTTTTTTATGTGAGGCACTTCGGCCTCATCGGTTTTAGTGTTGCTCGTTTTAATCCTTGTTTTAAGCGTTTAACAGAAATTAGCTAGTCCGCTGAGGTAACTGCTGAAGTTAGTGACACAGGTGCAAATGCAGCAAGAGACTTCCTCCTCTTAATTTTTGGGGGATCATGTCTAGTTCTCTGCAATGAGTACACACTTTTGAAAATGGTGCACGACTGGGAACAGTTGTTTACAGTGGCATGTGCCGAAGTGAAGTTGTGTTCGGCAGCTGTCAGGAACACCATGTTTTCCCCTCTGCTCTCACCCAGGTGCTCCAAGAGGCAAAGCTTGAAGAGCAGGAGGAGCTGGAAGAGCTGGGCTTGGACCCAAGCGGTGAGGTTGGTAAGGCTGACTCAACTCACTGCATTTGAACTCATTGCGTTCAAGTTCAGATTATTAAGATTAGGACAACTCTGACCTCTATTTGCTCAAAGCATAGTTTTGGAATTGTAGTCGATTCCCACCGTCTTCAAGGCTATTTGATGCTGCTGCTCGACTGAAATGCTCCTCTCGCTTAATTGATTGCTTTCTTTTTTTGTATGTGTCTGTGCTAGGCAGAACACAAAAAAGGGCGGACCTCTGTTTTCAACTGCAAATTTGATAGCAATAATTACCGTAGTTAGACCAATGTAACACGAAATTTTTTTTCCCCTCTGGTCGCCAGTTTCAAAACGCAGCTTGCAGTATATTTGGAGTCATGATTCGAATATAAAGCAGTTTTTTTTCTTGCTTCCGGAGATAGCTACAGCAGCCTTCACCACAAGACTAGTGAGTGGTTAGGAGAAGCAAACTTTTAGATGGCGTTGAGGCCGTATGTTGTGCCAGCCGAGGGTGGCTATGAATGCGGAAAAGTTGGCACGGGTGGCTGAAAAAGGGGAGGCACCAAAAGCAGGTTAAGTACGGAAAGGAAAGAAGGGCGACAGGCTCAGGACTTTTAATTTTCTTGAGGCTACAAACTGTCCCCTCGTGTTACATTCATGGTCGCATTATATGCTCGTGAATGCGGTATGTCTTTTGCTGCTGGACAAATATCAAGCCAATCAATCAGATTCTGCCAAGCACAAAAATTGGAAGGAGTCTTCAGTGTTCCTGCAAGGAGAAATTGGAGTTGGCCTGTATCATTACATTATCGCATTATAATGACAGAGGTGGTGTTCTAACTTAAAACAAAGTTTTTATGAGCCAGAAAAGGCTGAAAAGTGAAATACAGGTGTTGCCCATCATTGGTGGATTTCACTCGTAAACGGCAGTGTCTCAAGACAGTTTTTTTATTCCCGGATCTCCGAGGCAATGCAACACCACCATTCATTTTCACACAGTGATCGCAGAGACTTTGGGAGTTTGAATCAAGTGGTAGAGAATTTTTGAAACGCAATTTGATCTGCAACGAATGCAACCTTTTATGCCGAATAAACATCAGCATGGCTCGGTGGATTTGTCCTTGATGTTCCTCTAATTCCACTTTCCCCCTGCAGGAAGTTGAGGAGCTGCCGTGGTGCGTCATCTGCAACGAAGACGCAGTCCTACGTTGTCTTGGCTGTTCGAACGACCTGTACTGCCGCCGTTGCTACAAGTGAGTTGAGAAACCACGATGCAACGAAGTCACTGGCTTCACAAATGCTGTGCTTCTGATGGTACATAGTGGTTGAGGTAAACTTGCCGATCATAGTAGCTAACATGAGCTGGTTTCTCGACAACGATAGTTTTGTCGTACAGCCACTTAGAGTGGCATACTTTTGCATATGACCTTTGTGTGCAGTTCAGCGAGTGATACCAGTGAATGTTGAATCTGTAAAACTACAAACAGCTGAGGTTTTCGTCAGCTGTACGAAACGAACCATTCTTGTGGTGAAGGCATTTCATTTGTGTCGATATTATTTGTTTGCGAGCGCAGTGTGTTTTGCATCAGTGTGCTACAGTTGCCGTTTTCTCATCTTTCTAGGGAGTGCCATGACTCTGAGCCGCACCAAACAATGCCGCTGAAGAAATAGGACCACTACCAGTGCTGCTTCTAGATCGCCAAAAATGGCCTCGCTATTGTCGCTAGGCATTGCCTTCAACATCAACGTCGCCGATGCACAGTCAACATGGCACGCCTTAACACAACTTCTATGTCTTTTGCACTCGATAAAAGTGTTTTGTGTTTGCTCGGCTTGCCTGTTTTGAAAGAGTTATTTTTTTGTTATGAAATGGTGCTTGTTGCAGATAAACTGCAGATAAACTGGCATGGCAGTTTTTATACTGCGCATGTGGTCTACTGCGGACGCGTGCAGTCGTGACTATGGAAACACGACTCTGCCTTGTTCTGTCCAAAAGTGATATCAGCTTGAACTTGAGTCGGAGGGAAAAATTAGCTAATATTTTTCAACTAGATTTTGTCCCAATATAGAGATTCTTTTAAAGTTAGCGGATTTTTCAGACTCCGATTATTTGGACAATTTTTGGGTCCTGCCAGGCCTGAAGAATCGGTTGGCACCTATACCGGGTGTTTCACCTAAGACTTTCTGCAATTTTTAAAAATAAGCTATTTGAATTAGATGGGCGCTTTTTCTGGCATAGCATTGTCAGTGGTGTAGTACATCATAATGCAGCTAAGACGTGCTAACTAGCAGGCTTGTTAACCAACATTTAATAGTTAACTTTTAAACTATTACCGTTGGGCTCCTTAATTATTGAGAGGCATGCAGCCCACCGTAAGTAATGTCCATATCCGTTTTTAGAATTTCGAGAATGCGATTATCCTCGGCGCTGTGGCCTAACAAATTTCGCCTACATCGCGCCAAAATACATGTGGTTTGAGAAGCTTGCAGGCAAAGCAACCTCTCCAGTGAACCTAACTCGTCGAAATAGCCAAAATTTGTTAGGCCACAGCGCCGAGGATAATCGCAATCTCAAAATTCTAAAAACGGATATGGACATTACTTACGGTGAGCTGCATGCCTCTCAATAATTAAGGAGCCCAACGGTAATAGTTTAAAAGTTAACTATTAAATATTGGTTAACAAGCCTGCTAGTTAGCACGTCTTAGCTGCATTATGATGTACTACACCACTGACAATGCTATGCCAGAAAAAGCGCGCATCTAATTCACATAGCTTATTTTTAAAAATTGCAGAAAGTCTTAGGTGAAACACCCTGTATATGCAGTGTTGAAAAAATCCAAGCAAACTAACTTCTACACCTGGACAAGAATACCAAAACAATAGTTACTGGAAAGGAAATGCATGAGGAGTCCATTAACACTTCTACGCAGCCACCTTTTGTCCACAGAAGTGAAAATGAAGTGCACTAATATTCAGTCTTCATCAACTAAGATCTCGTTGTGCTATTTCCATTGCAGTTGATTTGTTCGCGTTTCATTTGGTGTAGACAGTACACGGACCGACCGCCTCATGGAATTTGCCTGTGTCCAGTAATTTTAATGGTTTCCTTGTCTGGTGTTTTGGTTTCAACATCCAAACAGTGGCTCCAGTGTCAAAACATTGCTTACATGAGCCATAAAAACTTCTAACTAAAATTGCTGCTAAATGTTTTAAATTCGCTGCAACTATTATACAAGCCTGCCCCCAAGTTTCATAATTAAGAGATGCAACGGGTATAACATCGCTGTTTTTGATATTGCAGCCACTGTTGACGTTTTGAAATTTGAACACCAAAACATCAGAAAAGAAATTCGGGTATAATATCATTTACTGGACATAGATGAATTCCGAGTGGTGGTTTATGCTACTGTCTCATGCATGTTTACAAAAGCAAGATCTAGCAGCTGAAACTTTGGTACCAGCACTCGTAATATTGCAGTTGATGAGTTGTGTTTTGACAGCATGATTAAACTGTTTAATCGAAACTATGATTAGTTTCGTCAATGTATAGTTCTGAAATTTGTTTCTTCATGCAAAGCGTAGTACTCAAGGAAATTACTACTTTGAAACAGAAAGCAGCTGTATGTAGGCACTGACAGAATGCCAATTAAAACATGGTTAGTTTCACAGATCACTTAGTAGAGTGGCAGTTCCAAGCATGCAGTCATGATGGATTGTTGCCAACTATGGAGTGCTGTTTTAAGCCGTGGTGAGCTAAATCCTTGGGCTTATTTTAGTGAACACCAACAATGTGCCACATGCAATCCGAGAGTAATTGGTTATGATGTAGCAAACCAGTTACGGTTGGGTTAACTTGTAACATCACCAGAAACACTTAATATCGCTAAAACGAAAACTCTCCTCCACGTGCAACCTACTAAATGCTCGATTAACTATATAAAAAGCACTTTGAGCACTTTTTTTTTTTTGATGACCAAAGCATTCAGCAATTCGAACAGAATGAAATGCAAATTCAACGATAATTCATCAACTTAATTATGCAAAACTGCAGTTATAGTTTCCAGGATCTGTAATGTTTTTAATGTGCTCCACTGCACTGGCCATACCAGTGCACGCAGACTGATGCAAATCAAGCTTAACAGAGCTGTGCAAACGGAATAAGTTTGGTTTGGTTTATTAGGGTTTAATGTCCCAAAGCGACTCAGGCTACGAGGGACGCCGTAGTGAAGGGCGCCAGAAATTTCAACCACCTGAGGTTCTCTAACCTGCACTGACATCGCACAGTATGCGGGCCTCTAGAATTTCACCTCCATCGAAATTCGGCCACCGCGGCCAGGATCGAACCCGCGTCTTTCGGGTCAGCAGCCGAGCGCCATAACCACTGAGCCACCGCAGCGGGTCTAAACAGAATGTAGGGAAATGCGAAACCCTTTTTAGTCGGAATGAGGTGACGCGTTGGCCATCACAAGAAGTGAGGATAAACTGTTGAAACAGACAGATGTGCATATGTGCACGAACAGTGCACAGAGCAGTCAGTGTGAAAAACAAATACTATTAGAGAGATCTAGCACAGTGAAATATGCGATCCACTTCAGTGGTTCCAGTCTTCCGAAATCAAGCTGTGCTCATGTAGTGGCACATTGAGGAATTGGTTTGCGGATTGTGCTATGTTAAATCTCTAACGAAAATAAGGTGATGCAAACAGCCTTGACTACACTGCTAGGCTTTTAATGCCTCTATAAAGATTCCCTGTTTCATCTTGCATAGAATTCCCAAAGACTGCTGAATTCTTTTAAATCAAACAAATTTGAAATACTGTTCAAACACATTTGGACGATACAAGTTACATGAAAACAGATTTTGTAGGTGCCTCCATGTCTTATGCAAAAAAAAGATAGGATATATTTAAAGAAGGGTGACATCGCACAGTACACGAGCCTCTAGAATTTCTCCTCCATAGAAATTCAACCGCCGTGGCAAAGACTGAACACTTATCTTTCGGGTCAGCAGCCGAGTGCCATAATCACTGAGCCAACACAGCGGCTGAAGGGTGTGAATTCATTGCACAAGTAAATATGGCATATACATGTCAGCATAAACCTTCATAAGCACAGTTTTGAGAGCTTGGGTTTTTGTACCTTGAAGCCCATATTCAGGCCTCTGACTCTCTCACCGAGAGAGTTTTTTTCTATACTAAAACTGAAATGAGAAAGCAATGATATACACACAAAGAGACTGGTTTACCGACTTGTTTGACTATTGACCAAGGCAGCTTGAAGGAATGCATTGGGAACAGTTATCCAGCAAGAGCACTCGAATAAAAGATTGAGCTTGAATAAAATTTTAATGAACATGCAGAGCTTGTACATTTTCATCATGAGGTTATACAATTATAGATTGAAATGAAATGGGCGATATGTACATACGTTAGCAAAGGTATGAAGGTGATAGTGGCTGGGATCAAAACTTGGGCACTTAAAGGAGTACAGACACCTAACTTTTGGGTGTGCGTTTTCTTTGTAATGAGGCGTAAGGCATTGTTATACACAGACTACCATGTGGTAGTCTCCTACGACTACTAGATAATTTGTAATCGAATTTCTTTCTCGTGCTGTTTCGGTTTTAACAGCCGAACGATGACTGACATCAAAGAGAATAACACAGATCATGTGAGGCATGATAAAACGAATATAATCACTGCTTCTACGTTTGTTGTCATTCCAGGTCTTGGCTGGCTTCAGCACTGTAGTGAATTATAACGATGAAGCAGTGATTAGATCGCACTTTTTCCATGCCTCACATGACCTGTAATCTCTCCCGACGTAACAGCCATCGTTTGGCTCTTGAAACCGAAACAGCACGACTGAAAATAATAAATTATTTAGCGGCCGTAGGCAAATACCACACCGTGATTCATGCATAGTAGTGTCTTCCGCATCATTGTAGTGAACATGCCATCAAAATTGGATGTCTATGCTCCTTTAACAAAGGTCCTAAATAAATGAGCGTTCGCCATAGCAGAAAAGTCATTCCACATAAAAATAACTGCCTATTGGGTTATGCATAAAACTCCTCTGTGCTCTTATTTCCTGCATGAGCGATTCTTTTTTTTCCCTGTCGCATGCGACACAACATCAAGGAAAGCCGATGCTGTGCTAACCATAACCAGTAATAAAGAACTTAGTTATGCTCTTTTGTGGACACTGATAGCTCAGCATCGATTTCATCGCCAAGCATCTTTCAACCGTGCATTGCTTTGACTCTGTGGCCACCATGGAATCACCATGCTGTTTTTAAATTGCTGCACAAAAGTTCGCTTCTTTGCGAGAAGGCTGTGTGCGCTTTTTTTATATACATAAATATATATTACACACATGGACGCGATCCAAAATAAAGGTATGCACAAGAATACAGGAATCGCTCCATTGTCACACACAGAACATGACCACTCCAAGCTAATTACAGTGGTGGCAAGAACTGGCAAACTTCCAGACTGCCACCAAAAATGGAAGCCCGTTTCTGATAGGGCCTTTTTGTTTGTTTGAAACACAGCTGGCAAGTCTTGCTAGTGAAACAACAGCTAAGTTGGCTTAACTGGCTACGTTAGGTGCACTCATCTAAATGACACTGGCATTGCTAAATGCATTTTCTTTAAGTACTTCGGGACACTTCTACACAAAGCACCCTGCTAGAAAAGGTAAAAAAATCTTGCAAGACACTTCAGGCATGGTCATTTCTAAAACAGACAAAGATGTACAAAGACTATACAAAAAAATAAAGACGGCATACAATATAGACACTAGCTCAGAGTGATGTACGCTGAAGTGTTTGTCTTGTCAAACAGCTTTGTGTGGCAAGTAAAAGCCAACAACACCAAGTTCCCCACTAAGGCGTTTGTTAGCTGGTTAGCGAACAAGTGATCGGACGACGGGTGGTATCGGCGACTGCCAGATTCACTTCGCCATGAAGGCCTCGATTTCTTCGACCATTCGCCTGATGTACCGGGGGCCGGGCTTCACGTGAGCCGTGATGCGGCGAAGCTTCTCTGTCCTGCAAGCACGCAAGAGCAAACCGACACCTCAGTACAGCCACCAGCACTGTTGATTGGAACATGGGGCGAACGCTGCAAGCTGCTATAAATGGTGCCTTGTTTGACAGCGGCATGAACAATATTGTTGACTAGTTTGGAGTTGCAGTTGAGGTCAATCACCAATGAAAGCACAGTGTTGTGTCACAACCCCTCCCACAGGATGCCGAGGTAACAAGTGGTTGCACTCTTACAACTAAACTTACCAGAAAACTACAAATTACAACAAAACTTATCAGTTTCAGCATGCATCCATGAACTGACGGATGAACTCGGTACTTTCCTCCACAAACAGCACGATGCACTACTTAATGCCTTGCTGTGCCTCTATGTAGCGCAGAAAATTCAAAAGGGGCCAAAGACGGGCCACAAATGGGCTTTTACCACACAAAGCGAATTTAGGGTTGTTTGACGGCGGAATGAATGACTAGCCCGTCAAACACAACTGTTTGGTCCAAGGACCCTTTTCCCAAGCATTTCAGCCCAGAAAAGCCGAGCACCAGGCCGGGGTAAATCTTGTACCCATTAAAAAAACCGGTGGGTACCCGGCGGCACTGGGGATCGAACCCAGCACCTCCTGAATGTGAGGCGGATGCTCTACCACAAGGCCACCGCCTCCCTTTTTTTTTTTTTCCTTTGTTGCCAGACTTCAGCAGAGATCAACCAAAAACAATCACAAAAAACTAGCACAATAGCAGCCTAAAACACTTTGGTTAGGCATTGTCAGGTTAAAATTCTCTGAGATGCGTCAGAGGTTCCAACTTTGACGCCAGTTAATAATGCTCTGCATGATAAGCCTTTAAATGTTAATGAATTATAAAATGTATGCCACATGGGCAAACATAGCCAGCTGTGGCAATGATCTATGCCTTAAAATCTACAGAATGCAAGCGAGCTGAAGCAAGCCCACCCAACAGTCGGGTTCAACTCAAAGTTTCTGGCAAACCCTGCCAGGGCCAAACGGGGGGCGAACGCTGCTACTCACTGTATCACGTGGTACTCATCCGAGTATGGCCGTGACGAAGGAAGGATCTCTGCATTTGGGTACGTGTCAAGATCAATAGGAAGATCCATGTGGAACCAGATGAGTCGCCTTGGATGCATGACGTGGATCGAGAGGCTGCAACGAAAGAAGAATTCATACACACAAACGGCAAGTGAGAGCTTTGTGCACTGTCCATTCAACTCCAAAAGGTCTTCAAGGCAGTTGTTTGCGTTTTGCTCGCACTTCGGAAACCCTGCTTGGAAAGGGTTTAATACCAAACACCCAGAGATAAAGATATTGCAACTTTGTTGGTCAAATGTTTGCAAATAGCTACTCTGACAAGCGGCGACTTGGGAGCAAATGTGGAAGGCAGAACAAGGTCTGGCCATCTGTGCACAGAACTTGGGCTGTTTTCGCACGTGCATGCGACTAAACATGCAGACATATATGCATACATCGGCTTCAAGCTGCAAAAACTGAGAAATTCGCAAGGTTATGTCAGCACCAAATAACTAGCAGAAAAGTGTATGTTCTTATGATGGAGCAAGCACGGAAATTCATTACAATGCAAAAAAAAAAAAAATCGCAGGGACACCTAAATCCATTATGTGTTGGCAATGCAAGAGCATAAGCAGTTGTTGATGCCTTTATTGAAAGTCACATCAATCCGCCCAGCGAACGGACGAATTTTATGACCAATGACTCATTTCGGTTGCACAGTGCCCAATGCTATCCCATTTAAAAAATAGAAACAAGGGGGGGGCTCATATATTTGACGTCATTAACACATCAAGGAAAGCTTACACTACAAGACGACAAAAGGTATTGTTCTACAGAGAGTACAAGTTAACACTACATTCATTACAAATTGAATTGTTTAACGTAGCACCTGAACATTATCCTCTTCAGGACAGCCAACTTCCAGAATCGCACCTCACGACTGTCGTTTGTTTAGTGCAATTCACACTGTCAATGTTGCGAAGAAAGTTTGGTCTTCATATGGCTTTTGAAGCGAGGGAGTTTGAAAGGCATCGTAGCCACAGTGACTCACACGGGGTAGTCGAAGGTGTACGGGCAGAGCCCGGCGAGGGAGCCAATGTCTCGACACAGTGGCCCATGACGCACGAAGAAGGCACCCAGCTCACTCAGCATCTGCAAAGAGAATGGAAAGAAAGAACACGTCCGCACTCTTTAGGAAAATGCACAGTACTCCGATCAGTCTTCCATTGTGCAGGGTGCTTTTGTTTCTCCTTTTTTCAATCAAGCCCGACAGTGGAAGAATTTTCCAGACCAGATTTCTTGTTTTCAGAAAAAAAAGAAACTAAAATAGAATAGATTCTACGATTCTATTTGGGTACGCTGACGTCTGTCCGGCAGCGGAAGACATGCTTAGAGCCAAGATAATTCTGCCTGCAAACTTTCCCTCACTCCTCTCAAACTCACAACGACAAGACTGAAAGGACTCCGTGATCACCGTTTGGAAGCGAATTGCGGCATAGCTTGGCCTCAAGGATCTGCGTCATAAAACTATGCACTACAGTTTGCAAGCACAAACAGCTGATGGTGGCGACACCTGTACTTCATTTCTTGGACCTTTTCTAGCTTATAAAAACCCAATCTTCGATGAAAGCAGCGTTCTTGTCTTGAGAACACAGCAATCTATTGATACAGGGCAACATCAATTTGTCCTGTGTCCTTCAAAGGGCGTATTATACAGGGTCGTTCATCCTTATGCAGAGGTTGTTTCAAAACCGTCCAGTTAAGTATTGGTCTATCCGTACCCAAGTATCACAGACAAAGTAGCCCATCCCGGCTCAGTTTGCTTGAGAGCTATGTCTGAACACTGGCGATCACTTCAGTTGTTCAGAATTACCGAGAAATGGCTGTCGACTGAGACTTTTGTTACAAAAGAAAAGCAAGAGACAGCGAATTTGACAGGTGGTGCCACCTGGCGAGCAGAGAAGGCAACAAACGGAGCAGAATAAAATACACAAGCAGAAATCTCAAGAGTGACAGTCACCTTGCCAAGGTAGTCAGTGGTGGGATATCGCTTGAGTAGCTCGGCCGTCTTGAATGTGTCCAGAAAGCGCTTGTTTATTATGTACTGGTTGAAAGGAGCTCGTGCCACTAAAAATGAGGCAAATGAAAAGGTGTTCGTCCATGAACTATGACAAAAAAACTAGGCCAGCGACCACAATGTCGTGTACACTGTTGCTATGATCTGCGAGCACACTCACAGCTACGCGAGCAGGCGAGCACACTCACAGCTACGCGAGCAGGCGAGCACACTCACAGCTACGCGAGCAGGCGAGCACACTCACAGCTTCGCGAGCAGGCGAGCACACTCACAGCTTCGCGAGCAGGCGAGCACACTCACAGCTTCGCGAGCAGGCGAGCACACTCACAGCTTCGCGAGCAGGCGAGCACACTCACAGCTTCGCGAGCAGGCGAGCACACTCACAGCTTCGCGAGCAGGCGAGCACACTCACAGCTTCGCGAGCAGGCGAGCACACTCACAGCTTCGCGAGCAGGCGAGCACACTCACAGCTTCGCGAGCAGGCGAGCACACTCACAGCTTCGCGAGCAGGCGAGCACACTCACAGCTTCGCGAGCAGGCGAGCACACTCACAGCTTCGCGAGCAGGCGAGCACACTCACAGCTTCGCGAGCAGGCGAGCACACTCACAGCTTCGCGAGCAGGCGAGCACACTCACAGCTTCGCGAGCAGGCGAGCACACTCACAGCTTCGCGAGCAGGCGAGCACACTCACAGCTTCGCGAGCAGGCGAGCACACTCACAGCTTCGCGAGCAGGCGAGCACACTCACAGCTTCGCGAGCAGGCGAGCACACTCACAGCTTCGCGAGCAGGCGAGCACACTCACAGCTTCGCAAGCAGGCGAGCACACTCACAGCTTCGCAAGCAGGCGAGCACACTCACAGCTTCGCAAGCAGGCGAGCACACTCACAGCTTCGCAAGCAGGCGAGCACACTCACAGCTTCGCAAGCAGGCGAGCACACTTACAGCTTCGCGAGAACACGAGCATACTTACAGCAATTTGTTTGGAAACTTAGAGCTGAAATGAGCTTGCTGCGATGAGGAACTGCTCCTGCAGTCCGCTGAGCCAGAGCATCTTTGTCCGTGCTGCCCGGCTGCCTGACGAAGTCACCCACTGACACAGTGAGTTTCACCCTGTCCTTAATAAAGCCGAAGACTGCCTTATGCGGCTCCATCTCTATGGCACGCAACTCCCACTGCTTCCTGCAAACAAATGAAAGCAGCCAGAGAGCACACCGGTCATAAAGCCGCATTTCACGTTTTTTTCTTGGTTCGCAAAATGCATATCTCAAACATTTACTAATTTAACACTTTGTTTCTTTGCTACGAGTCCTTAAAGCCACTTACAATGACTCCTGGGGAAGCTCAGTGAAGCTCCAGTAGACGCTCTCCAAGACATCTTTATTATCGAGGCGATCCAGAATATCATCGATGTTGATTCCAGCGGTAATGTCAACTTCGGCGGTGTCAAAGACAATTGGTTCGCAGCTGCAACGAGCAAAATAAAAAGTTGACAAGGCCCTGCGTTAGCCAAAGTGGCAAAACAGGAGTTAACTTGTAAAGCCACAACACGAAAAGCACATGCGAGAAATGCTCTTCAGACTACAGCAACAAGCAAAAGCAAGTGTGAAACCACGGCAGCATGTACCAAAGTGCCACACGAAGGATGCCTATGTAGTTGCAGTACAGGTGTGGTAAAAATATTACGGACCATGATTTGGAGTCAAAATTTCTCACGCCCTCCGTAAACAAGATGCGATGATTTCTGGGTTCATACGAGAGCGCACCGGTGGCATGTGCTAGCATGCGTCAAGTACTTTCTATTTGCCATTGAAGATGGCTGGCGATGGCAACACAGTCAAAACATGAAATGCACATGCACATGTTCTAGCTATAAAGGCTTCATATTCAGTGAAAGTACCATCTGTCAAATTGCATGTGGCAATCTATCGTTGAAGGCCAATTTCAATTAGTCCTCGGTGTCCTTAGAACATTGACACCAAGCTTGTCTCCGCAAGGCAACGACACAGACGTTCAGAGAAAGAGCTACCTTGAGAGAAAGCAGTTCAGGCCAATGTGTACAATGTGCCCAGAAATTCACCAGCATACACTAGGCACACGCAGCACACAAAGGTAACAATATGACATTGCACCAGTGTTGCACTGGGGCAGTGCTAGCACTGAATGCACACATGCTTTTTTATTGTAGTGGATGCAGTTCCAGTCAGTAAAATGGAAAAAAAAAAAAAGAAAAGAAAAGAGAGTAAGGGGAAATTGAAAGAACATACATGTCTGGAAGCTGTGGCAGCGGCTGGGTTTCAGCGCCTTCCTTGCTCTGAACTGCTGCTGCAACATAACAACATAGATCAACATAGATCAACATAGATCTATAACTGCCCCTGCCTACCAACTGCACACTAGATTGTGCACCAATTTCATGCAGAAGCTACGTTAAATTTCATTACTTGCAAGCTCCATCGAGACCAAAACAGAGAGGCCGAAACTGAAAAAGCAGTAATGCTGCCATTCTGTGCTATGAAGAGGAAAGCACACACTAGGGGCAACCCGTAAGCTCTGCATTTTCAAAGCTTTGTAGCAAGCTTTTTGCCATTCTGCCAACAAAGCATCAATAAAGTTGTACATTCTGTTCATTTAGAAACCCACTGCAGGAAACTACAGGGACACAACAAGGAAGTGAGACCACAGTGAGTGTGTGTTGTGTCTGTGGTATCAGTTTGCGGTCTCCCTTTCACTTTCCTGTAGTAGTGCACGAATTGGACAGATGATGGTGCCAGCAACATCGACAAAACTGCTTTGGCTGCAATGCTTGCCTGTTTGCATCGGAGTGAAGTATTACTTTGAATAGATTGGCAGATTCCAGCTCTGCGTGAAATTTGAGCGCGAATCGGCCAGCAGCCAAGCCCAAACAAGCATTCAGACCCATCTCCGAAAGCAATGAAACATTTATAGAGTTAAAACAGCCCTAAACTGGCCTTGCAAGGTGCAGCTTTTAAGAAGTGCTCACGCTAATCAGCATCAGAAAGCACATATACAAAGCAGTGCAAAGGAGCTCACTGAAGTAATGAAGGTAAAAAGAAACTTCGCGCCTTCTTCTTTACCAGCAGGGACCAATGCATTACATCAATAATCAACAATGCAGCAGAACGAGCACAATGGAGAAGAACGCACAGTGTGCCCACTGTCAAATGACAGTTACAGCGAACGCATTCAGGAAATAACCTCGCCTGCTTTGACGAAGGGAACCTAAAACCAACAACCTACCCTAGTAGGCAACAAAATGAAATGAAGATGTCAACTCACCAAAGTCATGAGGCTCAGGCAGTCTTGCTATGTTTTCCAACAATCCTGGCGGCGTTGGAGGCAGGCTCCGCAGCTTCAAGTTGCGAGCAAAAGAGAGCCAAGAACCTCTCCGCTTCTTGGAACCTGCCGTTTTCTCCTGGTCAGCAACTTCGGACCTGTTGGCCATCCCTCGAACACCAGTGCGGTCACCTTTTGCCTTGTGTTTGCACTTGTCTGTGCTCCGAATTTCCGGCGAAGCCCTGCGTTTCCTGCCGCTCGAAGCCGGTGTATGACGGCAACTGCGGTCACTACTCTTTGCACCAGCCTTCCCTGACCGGTGCTTTTTTGCCTTTGACCGGCCGGATTCGGACGGTCTGGAGGATGGTGTCGATGGAGGCTTGCTCCTCTTCTTCGCCGTTGAAGAGGAGTAAAACACGCTCGTTGATATGTGGCCGTTGACCAATGTTATCTTCTCGCTGCCCTCCGGAGAGGTTACCTGGTCCGAGGTTGTGCCATCGTCTCTCCGAACAGCCTGCATGGAAGATGTCGTGGGGCTGGTCATGACCAGGGAAGGCTCTGGGATGTCCATGAGCATTTCTTCATCGGATCCTACATAGCTAAAGCCCCGCTGCTGCCGAATCTTGCTCAACGAGCCTGCTGACGAGGTGTGCAGTTCGGAACAAGAACGAGAGTGACTGAAGACAGGAAATGTGTCAGATGGTTCAGAAAGTGGTTTGCTCGAAAGAGCAGTTGGTGCATCGAAAGACAAGCCTAATTTGAGGTTGTCACAGGCGGCGCCACCTGCCTGGACACCTCTGGGTTGCTCTTTCAGCTCAGTAAACTCCAGTCTCTTCCTAGATTTGCTGGCGGCCGTACTCTGATCACGACTACTTTTGCCACTTGACTGATGTGCTCCTGCAATGGGCCTCTTCGCTGAAGACCTGCGGGGTACCGAAGAGGCAGAAGGAACATCTGCCGGAGATGGCAGAACCTCTGCTTTTCCAGTGACATTTTCACCAGCGGCACTGCCATCGATGCAGACAACATCACAGCCTGGAGAAGACAACACAGCAAATGTAGCACTGGGTCTAGCGTCCTTGGAAGGCACAACAAACGTAGTGTTCTTCCGCGCACACTCGCCGCTCTTGACAAATGTCGCACTCTTCCGAGGGTCATCACCATTTGCAATAGAGTCCGTCCTGTCACCCTGAGCACCGGAACCAGACATGTTGCCCATCGAGTTCTTGGATAAGCGAGCAGTGGCATGAATCGATTGGTGTTCACCTCTCAAGCTTGCAGAAACTCTTCCAGCTGAGCCTGCTTCATGAATCGCATCATTGACGTTCGAGTTACAGCCAACTTTGGAAGAGCAGGATTCACCACTTTTCCTAACTATGCCCTTTTTTGAAGGTTTAGAGCCAGCCAGTATTTCGCCTTCCACTGCCGGCACCTGCAACGCAGTTTTGCCATTATCTGCTCCACTGACACAGTTTACAGAGCCGTCCTGACCCGGGCCTTTCACGAGACGTGAACGATTTGCGGCATTCGCCTGCTGCTTTCCGCCTTTGCTCGAGCTTTTAAACATGTCGCCTTCGTTGTCGTGCACACTGACTTTTCCCTGTGCAGTATGTGGAAATGATGCATCGCCCGAAATAGAGTCAACATCCTCAACAGAGGTTGCCAGCAAGGCCGACACATCCAACCCAGAAATGTTGACATTCCCAGTCGAATCGAGGAAAGTGTCGAACTTCTTGCTGAGAGCACTGCGGTCTGTCTTTGAGGCAGCATTTAAGCTCTTTGATTTTGATGACGAGGCAGTCCTTGGCGTGCGACTTTCACGGGCAATAGGGCTCACCATCAGCTGGAGGGCGACACTGTCTTTTCCACTCAATACGTCGGCGCCCTCTGCTTCAGCGGAGAGTCGCTTTTTCAAGGAGCTCATGTCTTTCCTTTCTCGCTTTTTTGAAGATGCAGGCTGAACAGGCGTTATCACGACTCTTTCCTTGACGCACCGCATTCCGTCACTTGCCTTGGGCTCTGGCGTGGCCTCGTGAAAAGACGGCACAGTTTCCTCGCCGGGAAGCGGACTTTCTTGGGGGATCGCATCAGGGAAACTGCCGCTGCCTTCTGCGGGTTCGACAGCACCTATGCCATCAAGAAAGGAACCTGGCAGGAGGATGGGCGCAGAAGTGAGGGTTGGCTCCACGGAAATCTTGCCGGGGGTCATGGCACTCACGAGACCTGCAGTCAGGTTTGCCAACCACCCGGCAGCACTCGTGCAGTCCCTCGCACTTTCGCTGGAACCGTCGAGGTCGTTGCCCTGGGCTCTCGAGCACTGGCTAGCTGCCCCGTCCAAATCCTTCATGTTACCCGGATCAACGGCCTCCTCCGAACGCTTGCCAAGGTGTTTACTAGCCTCGATGGCGGGGCACGAATCGTCAACGTTAGTCAGCCCTGCTTGGCAACCACTCACGTCAGAAACTTGCTGCTCAATTACAACTGCTGCTGCCGTGCTTGAGCAGGTCGCATCCATCGTGACGCTCATCAAACAAGTCTTTCCGAGGTTGAAAGAGTCCCCATTTCCAGCACATTTGCCCAGCACCTTGCCGCAGTGCGATCTTGAGCCAATGGATTGTTCGTGGTTGTCGCTGGAGCTAGTGATGTCAGCCAAAAGAGGAGCAGCTAGAGACGGGCTGTCGTTGTCCAAACCACCCGTGAAAGCACAAGTCAGGCTCATATGACATGACACCATGTGCTCTGCATCCTGTGGCTGCATAGCCGTCCAACTGCCGTTTCCCTTGCCAGAACAGGGCTCACTTGAGACAGCATTCCGCTTGGCCGAAGATAAATCCGAACCAGAGAGCAAAGCGGCATTGCTCAATGCACGCCTCCCGCTGACGTCAAGGCCAGTGATGTTCATGGTGACTGGCTGGTAGTTTGTAGCTGAAGAGATGTCTACAGCAGGAGGAAGGACCACACCGCTCATCTCTGGTGCTTCTGTGGTTTCAGCAGACGTGCGGCACTCATCGAAACGAGTGGCACCATCAAGCACTGGTGCAGACGCTCCCATAACATGACGCTCGTCATCGCCATCATTCCCGAAGACATCGCTTGAGTCATTTGCCTGCATCGTCTGCTTGAAGGAAGCGAGGCCTAACGGCATGACTGGCTTGGCAATTACAGCCGCGTCACAAGCAGTCCTGACCGGGCTATCGTCATCCCCTAGCGCCTCTCTCGCATCGAATTTCCTCGTCGCTGCGACAAAGGAGGCGAGATCCAATCGCTGGACTGGCTTCGAAACACTGCATGCATCCTCTGTGGCGATATCTTTAGAAACAGCACTCACAGATTGAACTGCAGCCTCACCCGGAGCTGTCTGGCAAGTGTGCCCAGCTGCAATGACATCCGTTTCCGTCATGGTTGCATCCGTTGCTAAATCCGCGGCAACACTTGCACAAGTCACAGTCATTGTTTCGAGCAGGTGCACAGAGGCATCAGGGACATTGGAAGCAGCATGGTCTGCGACTAGGTTATCTGCAGGCACTTGCTCAGATGCAGAGGGAAGTGCGCAGGTCACATCCATGCTCTCATGAATAAGCATTGTCTTGTTAAGACAACCGATGGCGGAGTTCCTGCCTGTAGCCCGAGCACGGTCTGTGGTCATCTGGTCAGGCACAGGAGAGGCAAGGACGCCAGTCAAGTCCATAGTCTTGTCGGTCAGCATCGTCTTGTTAAGGCAACCGGAGGCGGAGTTCCCGCCTGCAGCCCTAGCACGGTCTGTGGTCATCTGGTCAAGCACAGGGGAGGCAAGGGTGCCAGTCAAGTCCATGGTCTTGTCGGTGAGCATCGTCTTGTTAAGACAACCAAAGGCGGAGTTCCTGCCTGGAGCCTTAGCACGGTCCGTGGTCATCCGGTCAAGCACAGGGGAGGCAAGGGTGCCAGTCAAGTCCATGGTCTTGTCGGTGAGCATTGTCTTGTTAAGACAACCGATGGCGGAGTTCCTGCCTGTGGCCCTAGCACGATCTGTGGTCATCTGGTGAAGCACAGGGGAGGCAAGGGTGCCAGTCAAGTCCATAGTCTTGTCGGTGAGCATCGTCTTGTTAAGACAACCGATGGCAGAGTTCCTGCCTGCAGCCCTAGCACAGTCCGTGGTCATATTGTCAAGCACAGGGGAGGCAGAGGTGACAGTCAAGTCCATCGTCTTGTGATCAAGTGTGGTCTTGTTGAGACCAGCAATGGAAGCATTCCTGTCCACAGAATCGGTGGGAATCTGGCCGAACACAGAAGTGTTGGTGCAAGTCATGTCCATGGTCTTGTCAGTAAGCGCAGTCTTGTTGAGACATGCAGAGGAAGCGTTCCTGTCCACTGCACCAGCGTAGTCAACAGTAAGCTGGTCAGGCACAGAAGAGGCATTGGCGCAGGTCAAGTCCATGGTTTCAGCACCAACAGTCGTCCCGTTTGGACAAGCAGAGGAGGCATTCTGGACCGCAGCGTCGACGCTGCCAGCTCCACCAAATAAAAGGCATGACAGTGCATCTTCCATGATGTCCAAAGTCCTTTCCGACAGGCAAACAGTCTCTCTGTTGCCGGCGCCATCTTCGCTGCAGTAGAAGCTCTGTTCAAGGGTGTCGTGCTGCTCGCACACCTGTGCAGCAACCACGCCAGCGTTGCTACTGGCCGGGTCATCTGTCTTGGCCCTGTTCAAAACAGTAAGGTGGCCCAATTACAATGGAACAAGACGGAGATGCAATAAACAATGTGAGAAGCTAATCAGGCAAGCTCTGCGTGCATCACCTCGCTTACTGTGCAGCCCCTGCACCTATTACTTGGTGAAAAAAAAAAACATCCAACCTTGAAACACAATGCCCGAAACTAAAACTGCACTACTACTTTCACTTCGCACAGCTCCAAAATGCTACTCCATTGACAAACTCCTGCATATACTTGAATGGAATGCACGTTTATTTCGGCAATTTTAAAGCAGAAGATCAGACTGACGCAGTTTGAAGACTGAATAAAACAGCCTAGAAGTACAGTAAACTCACTAAAATTCAATACTGCAATGAAATACTGTAATACCCAGAATAAATCTTCACAAACAAAATCTTTTTGCTAAAAGCCTCTTTTGTGAGGCACCTTCATTAAAAGAAATTGGTACTAGACCATTCAATATGAAAAGGCAACTGGTAAGGTAACATCCCCTAGGTAAAAAGTCAATCTGCCTGTGATGATGATGACAACAATATACGAGAGGCATAGGATTCGCAATTCGATAGACTTCTCCACAAATTGCTAGTCAGTTGCAGTCTAGTTCTTTGATCTACTTCAGCACATTTTCCTTGTCCTGTCCCTCGCCAGCAAAGTGACCCTTGCATTGCAGTAGTGGCCATGCTATTCTTCGGTAAATACAGTATCACTGAAGTTGGTACCCTATCAAAAGGAAGAATGTAGATCCGCACAAGCTGTCACATAGCACTGAGGTAGACATGCCTCAATGTACAATGCAGCCGTGCCACACACCTTTGAAAGAAAGAAAAAAAAATTTGTCCCGAAACTCGAAATAAAATGCACGATTCAAGAGACAGAAATGCGCATCCTCAAACACAGTAGTGTGCCAGATGAAACAACTGCTGCAGTGCTTTTTGCATCTGTGCATAAATTAACAATGCATAAGCTACAACTAATGGACGTTTCCTCTCCTTCATCAAGCGACGAGATGACACAGGTTACTCCGACAGTTTGCATGACCGACTCCCATGATTGCGATTCGATGCAGCATGCATATGAAAAATGAACCTGCCGAATGTGCCGGCACTACTCACCCAGGCGTGGACAGCTTGGTATTCAAGAATACACTGTCTGCAATAGAGAAAAAGTCACCACGCCATGCGCTACAGTACAACACGGATGGACTGCATTCAATATACAAACTACGAACACTGCAAGCATAGATGAATGTTCTCCGAAGCTTGATATCCTAAAGATCAACCAGAAACATGGAACATTGATGGAAGCAACAAGGCCAGCTTGCTTTAAAACATTGAGTCTTGAATACAATTGCCATCAAAGGCATGCTCAAAAAGCAACTTTCTAGCAAGGTTAGAACTTAAAACTCCATTAAAGCTCCTGCAAAATTCGTCACCCGTCCGAATTCACACACGCACACAAAAGCGCAAAATTCAAGATACAAACAAGAAAATCCACATTTATTTCCCTCTTTCGAGCGTCTTCACTGAGCATGTTGCTTTGGAAACTTAAAATCATCGTTATTTGGTTACAACACTCAGCTATATCCGACACACACTGGGAGTGTTGACCCTCACTAAGGGGCCTAACTTTCTGTGGCAGAAAATATTAAATTCCGCTAAATGAGAACAAACAATCTGCATTATTCTGCGGGCAGCAACAAAGAATGCTTCGGAATGCACCTCATGCTGGAGTCATGGCGTGCATTTAGTGTGAATTTCCTTCCTCCGAGATGTTTTTTTAAGAAAGCTAAAGCAATCTTCGCTACCAGGCTTGGGAGCCGTAGGAGAAGCCTGCTTTTCAACGATCTCCGAGCACAGTTTGCGGTGAGCAAGTGCAAAGGAGAAGGCATGGAAACAGTTAAGTGGTGTATCGAAAACAAAAAAATAAAAAAAGAGGCAAAAGAGCGCACGACTGGGTGCACTTGAAACATTGAGTTGTGGCAGCTGTTGCTGCTATGACTGCTAGCATTAACGTACTGGAGGCTTCGCTCACTGGATTGTGGTGAGCACGTCTGAAGTTTTTCCCTTTAAGTAACATCTATGTATCCGTTGATTATGCATTTCAGCATGCTGTCTTCATTTCTTCTAGTGGGGGAAGATACAGTCGGCGTGAGCAGTTAGAGATTGCATTATAACATTTGTTATAAAATTCTCCTGAGGTCACGAACTCCCTTTCACGTCACATTCGTACAATTAAGGTATGTTAGCCATTTTCCCACTGTCCCTATATTGACTACCGCGACAACAGCAGTATACACACACGCACGCGCCCACACACACACACACACACACACACACACAAATTAGGATATGCATGGCTGTTAAGGGGGGACGAGGGTCTTAAAACTGACCTTTTTATTTGTGGCTAGAATCTGATGAAATTTTGCACACAGATGTGTTTTTCTCTTCTGATTTCAAAAATATAGTAATAATTGAGCTGGTGGTCTTAGATCAAAAGTTATCTTAAATTCTATAGTGTAATTAGGTAATTTCTTATGCAGCTTTAATGAACTTTCTCATTGCATTTTGTTGCTTTTATTTACATGAATTGATAGCCAGCAAACTCCCATACCCGATGACATTCTTACTTTTCTTGATTAGGCCACATAAAATAGCAATTTACAATTAGCTTAATGAGTTGCACTGTAAACTACTGCAGACTTTTACTCTCGACATAGCATATCAGGATGACATGCTTTTAGAGAAAAACGAAGAATGTCACCGGGTATGGGAACTCTCTGGCTATCAATTCATGTAAATAAAAGCAACAAAATGCAATGAGAAAGTTCATTAAAGCTGCGTAAGAAATTACCCAATTACTTTCTAGACTTTGTAAGATCTAAGACCACCAGCTCAGTTATGATTACATTTTCAAAATCAGAAGAGAAAAACATCTGTGTGCAAAATTTCATGAGATGCTAGCCATAAATAAAAAAGTTAGTTTTAAGACCCTCGTCCCCCCTTAACACTACTCCGCGGAGGAAAATGTGTAAATCCGCCACCTTCCGCGGAAAGCCAGGGGCCTTAAATATAATGCTCAGCAAGACTGCATTTCACATTGCTGAATGAGACTGTTTCAATGTATCCTCGCAATGCTAATTTATGTTCTGTGCAATAAGTGACTGCTTATCCTCTTCTGATAACCTCTTCCTCACAACTCTACGCAGAGCCAAGTGAAGAGAAGTGAAAGACTTTGGGCACTACGTACTGCACCTCTCATTTGCTCGTAATCTCTCCATCATCCTCCTCAAAACCACCTCAGAGTTAGCATGCCTCTCCTCTCCAACCGAGGCTTGCATATTGTATCGCGGCTTCAGACAACGATGTCAACCAACTTTTCCTCTCCAAATGAAGTCCCTGTAACTAGTTGTCACCAGGAAAACATTGCTGAACTGACATTTACCAAAGCCAAACCAGGCAAGATCATGTTTTAAGAGAGCACGTTGTTGAGCGAGGCGGTCGTACATACTGAAGCAGGGGAAATGTGAAAAAAAGACAGATGAGAAGAGCACGAGGATGGGCACATCCTCGTGCTCTTCTCGTTAGTGTCTCTTTTTGCTCATTTCCCTTGCTTAAGCAAAATCACGTAGTGTAGCTGTTCAGAATTTCGACAAATGTCCAAAAGAAAAGGCAAGTAAAAGGTCGGCAATTGCGTGCACAACGGAGCGGCAGAAATTCTGCAAAGAGAAGCTCACCAGCACTGGAGCCAAGCTCTCCAGATTGGTCACGGTTGAAGAGTCTGGAAAAAAAAATAAATGCCCAGGCAATCGTGTGTTGTTATGCGACAAATCTGAATTGGCAGTATTAGTTCATTTCACTTTTACAATGATCGCATTCTCGCTGCATGTGCTTTTCGCCACAGACACCATGTTTGCTGACTCTTCCTACTCTCCATGGTGAGTTAAAAAAAAAAAAAAGAAACGGCTGGAGCTAGGATGTTTATGCCGCTTTAAAAGGAAAGTGGGCCACACAGGATAATAATTAAAGGTTTCTAAGAATGCTCGGAGTGCATAAATAGAGTTCCTGGGATAAAAAAAATGAACTCAAAGCCCTCTTTAGAGGACCTATAACTGTACGAGTTGAGTAGAGTGTGTACAACATTACCAAGAAGTGCTTGCAACAGTGTGGTACAAATGTGAAGCCATAGCAACTGGAAATGTGGGAGGAGATAGGGATTGACAGGGAGAGGCAGTGGGTGCAAATAAAACTTACTTGATCTCGTGTGTGTCGGAGAAGCTGACCCGTTTCGACAGCCTCCTCTGCTCACCAGGTTCACGGGTCTGCAAAGATGAAGAAAAAAGAAATAGATAAGACTTGCTCCAGGAACATCTCTGAACAGCCCACATCTCGTTGCCATTACATACTTAAACCAATCCATGAATTTAGTACACTTTTCAGCGACCCATTACAAGTTCCACAATACTGAATACATTGCCAAGTTAGTCCAAATCCATTCGTATGCTACAGTTTATAACAGCAAAAGATGGTGTCCACGTTGTGTCTCATGTCCCATCTGGTTTGCATAAAGTTTTTTTTTTATTATAAGGTGAAAGCCTTCTTTAATGGCTCATACTTTCGTCCGTTAACAAAGCGTGTCACACGCGTTTAACTCGGGAACTAAAAGAGATAGAAGAAAACCAATGGTTGCTTCAGATAGAGAAGGAAAAAATGAACCTAGAAGCCAAGTTTGATGACTGTAGATTAATTAGTTAATTATTGGCAAAAATGTCAAAATTTCGTCGAAATAGCGGACGTCGATATAGACACGGGAACGGTGTGACGTCACATCCACCAGAAGTCGTCACGCCATAGTGAAAATTGTCACAGAATGGTCGGAAAACGTCAAATTTGTGTCAAATTAGATGGAAAAATGTGTAATTAAGCATAATTAATACTTAAGGTCCCTGAAAGATGTATAATTTGCGCATCGATATAACCACGGGAACGGTGTGACGTCACATCCACCGGAAGTCGTCACGACATGGTGTCCTCAGCTTTCGCCTCTAAACACTTTAGTTGCCAAAGTGTCCTCGCAATTTTTTTTGTTAATTACGTAAAAACATCGATTGATTATCGTGTCCTAATGACAGGGACACTGCTTACACGGAAAACAGCTTTTAGAGCTAAATGAGAAAAAAAAAGCAAAGACACTGCCATGACAGGTGCATGCAAACTGCAGTGGCACTGAGCACTTATTTCGTTTTTGGGTCTTCAAACAACTAGACTATACACTGCCATGAACTTCCAGTTAACGATCACAATGTTCACAATTCTCACGACATTGTTTCAGCCACAAGTCTGAACTGAGTGGCGAAAAAAAAAAATTGTCGCTGAATGAATGGCTGTACTGCAGCATATCAATGTATGCCTGATAGAGCTCCTAGTGACAAGAAAAAAAATGGTATATAAAGTTTACGAGGGAAAAGCAGTCTCATATGGTAAAATTTGAGAGACCTGCACAAAATTTTGCATAGATAATTTATTCGATCAGAAAATACGGGAATAAAAACATCTAGAACATACATTTTAAGAGTTAAAATGTCACAAATGAGTATTCAAGGTTACCGAACTCTTCATGCTAAGCTGTCCGGTTAGTAAAGAAAATTCAGGGGGCACTTTGACTGTCTAAAGTGCGTAGAGGCGAAAGAGTTTTCACACCACTTTGCCAATGTGACACTGGTGATGTCACCACTGCACGACGTCACACATAATTGATGACGAAGTAATGGCAAATTACTAATTAGTGGATAATTGGTTGGTTGGTTGGTTTATGGGGTTTAACGTCCCAAAGCGACTAAGGCTATGGAGACGCTGTAGTGGAGGGCTCCGGAAATTTCGACCACCTGGGGTTCTTTAATTATGGATTAATTACTAAATACTAATTAACTGCTAATTAATGACGCTTAAGCTTCCCCTTTAGGAGTGGAATGTGACAGCATGTTGTAGCACTGCCAGGCAGTCCACAGAACATCACCACCCATTCAGCACAATGCCTTGCCCTTTGAACACGCTTTTTGAGGAAAGGAAATGGCACAGTAATTCTCTGTCACCTTGGTGGACACCCAAACGCAACATACAGGAAGGGAGGAAACTTGTAATTGAGGAAAGGAAATTACCCAGTAACTGTCTCCTGGCATATCTAGGTGTACACTCGTCAAACCACAGACACATCTGTCAACATGGCTGCGCTGCTAACGACAGTATGAGGCATTAAAGGCTTTCGCCTTAAAAAAACAAATCAAGCGCGAAAGTGCGAAGCACTTTGAGCTACTCCACAATGCCAAGGTAGACCATGGGCAATTTGGCGAATACTCAACCACTCCACTGTTGTTCGCACGCAGTCATTCAGAAAATTCCCATCCCCTTCAGAGAGGCTCAGAAAGTAAAGAATTTACACTTGCCAACGGTGAAAATGAAAGTTACAGTCAGGCGCCTGTCGATCGTCCAGACTGAGCGGAGCAGTCATCTCACTCTGAACTAAAGTCAGACAAATGGACACCTTTAAAGGGATACTGAACCAAACTTTTGGAGCTGCTCTTTTGCATGTAAACAAGAGCTTGACTGCTAAAATTGATAAATATGACAAGCATTTTAGCGAAAAAGGCGGATAACACGCTTTTTTTCGCGATTTATTGCCGTATCGTTGCACCTGGCGGCCGCCTGTGGAAGCTGCGACTTGACGTCATTACACCCGCGCGCCCACCGTTCCCTCAGAAGCACGATTGTCATCGCTACTCGCGGCTTTTCCATGTCTGTCGTCTGCTCACGGCGTACACAGATATGTCAAAATGTTAATCGATGCTGTCTACATACCATAACCGTATGCACGCTTACGTCCGCTAAATGCAGCTACTTTTTCCGGACCTTACGCCATTTCTAACATTCTCACTTTTAAAACAGAAGCGCGACGATGGTCAGACTAGTGGCGCCATCTGGTGGTTAAGGGGGGAGCATTGTTGTCAACAAACTGACACCCCTCTTAGCCTAAAGGGGGCAAAATCGTCACTCTAAATAAAAAATAAAGCAAATTTATTACTCGTTAGTTTTCTTATGGGCAACAGGAGATGAAGCGAAAGACCGGTGGCCCATTTATGGCCAGTGAACGCTCTGAAGAAGCCAGCAACAACGACGAATCCAGTCCGAAGCGAGGTTTCATGCATCGAAGGGCGCCGCCATATTTGCCGTCGCGGGAGGGCGCCATGACGTCACGCTCTTCCCCTCGCGCTGGCCGAGAGGACTTGGCGCGCGCTCATGGAACACCGAAAATAAAACCACCCGCTGAAAAATACGCGCAGTGACGACTAGATTTCGATGTAATCACATTCCGAGAATCTATTTTCAGCGTTTTTGTTCAATTTTCAGATTTTGCTTCAGTATCCCTTTAAAGCAGTCACTTTACAAAGTCACCTTTTTTATGCTACGCAATCCTGAAAACACCATCGATGCTGAGCAAGGTTGGTGCAGGATGAAAACACCACTTTGGACGCCATGCTCGCTGCCATGTTTCGCAAGAAGTTTAAAAATACTCCCTCACACGGGCGACGAAAAAAAACAAATCCGATACTCAAGTGCAGTTTTTTTGGCAGCATACTGAATGGAGTTGCTAGACCACAAGCGGGCCATATGTGCAGAACAGGCTGTTTTGTGCTATCGTTCAATTTGAACGATTTGAATAGGTGCGAAAGAGGTAAGCTGAGCTTTGTTTAAAACAAGTCCCAATGAAGGAGCCAGTGGATTTCCTTGTTTCTGCTTCTCATGAGCACAAATGTGGTGGCATCAAAGAGAGGTTTCAGCCCATTGCCAAAATGCACTCTGATTTAGCCAACAAGCTGCTAACAATGCCAAGGTAAGTTGTCTACTCACGACATTCAGGTTGATATCTTCGAAGGGGGGCCTGATGGGCTTCAAGATCTGCAGTTTATGAAGCAAAGGTCAGTAAGCACACAAAGAAAAGCAAAAGAAAAGAACTGAAAACCATCACTGTATCCTGCAAGAGAGAGGGTCAGATTACCACTTAAGTCCACCCCCCCCCCCCCTTTTTTTTTAAGGATATGCAGCGATACATTTTACCGCTCACGCCCCGCACATTCATTTCTGCAACTGCCACATTCGCGAAGTTACCAGGAGCTGGCGTGTGTCGTTCAAAACATCACACTGAATGCTTCCTAATGGCACAAGTTTGATGGCTACAAGCAAAAAAAAATTTAGAGTTTATGGCCCGTCGCGTCCCTCGTATGCTTGCCTGGGTGTGTGTGTTCTCAGCTAGATACCACCACAACAAAAAGATTATGTGTGCGGAAGACGGTGGCACCAACTGTTCAATGCGTACCGGCACTGTCTTTGGACATTTAATAAATACCCCTGACTGCATCATACGGTTCGGTGGTGCCGTTAAGCGAGAAATGCCGCACAAACTTGCCGCGACACCGCCTGTACAGTCTAGTATTATTTGAAGGTTATCAGGTTCATGTTGGCCAAAAAGACCAATAGAATCTACAAGGAGTAATGATGTTCTACAGGAACCATTGGCTAGATAAGCTCGTATATTCATTTTAACTCTTTGCGAAAATAAACTGTTAGAGCAGTTTAATTTGAGCCAATCAAGCCAGATGTGATCACCTCCAAATCACTTCAAACTGTGCCTGCTTCTATACCGGGGTGAACTCAGTGCAAGAAACGAAGAGCAGTAATGATCTGCGAAATATCAGGACTTGGAAACGGGACCTTAACTGCCAAGGTCCAAGAAACCTGGGGAATCCAGGATACTGAGATTTTTTATTCTCGGGTATGGGCTAACACAGAACGATGAGACGCAACAATGCCTGGCATGGAAGGCAATGCATGATCTAAGGGCTTTAAGAAAAAAAGAAATTGACCGATCAGTGACTGGAATGCATGCGTGGATAGAAATGTGCATCTTCATTTCAACATGATGTTGGAGTCTTTGATAACCGATCTTTTGGAGACTGGCCACGATGTGCACTAGACGACTGTACAGTCTGCAGCACGATTCTCGTTCACAGCATATAAACAGCAAAAGGAGTCATTTGCTGCTACAGTGCTTTCAGAAAGTATGAACAGCACCTCGTCTAAGTAAGACCATTTCACACAGCAAGCACGAAGGGCAGAGTACTTACTTCATCCATCTGCAATGAAGTAAATACCATGAAAACCAGATGCGCAGAACCCCAAAGAGAAAACAGACACCATAAGCCCCGCACTTCCTGGCAGTGGAGTGGAAGCACTGGGTCCGGGTGACTGCTTCCAAACATGTGTAGCTAGCACCCAAGCATGTGGGAAAAAAAAAAAACTATGGGTGGCGCTAAGTTGCCTTCAGAGATAGATAAGATTCCACGTTTCTCGCAGCCTCTGTTAAAACTTCTGTGTGCGTTTGAGGACTGTCAGTCCATCAACCGCCATGTTTGGACTGCAAGCTGCAATAGTAGGTGTCTGCTATGATGCCACGACACTTATCACATTTTTTTTTCTTCAGATTTTTTATTTCGAATTTGTCAAGGTTGCCCACAACCTATTGGGCAGGTAGTGATGACGTCACAAGGTCACGTGGCTGCTCTCGACCAATCAAGGCAGGCTGTGATGACATCACAAGGTCACGTGACCTCCCTCGTCCAATCAGTGAATTTCGCGAAGCCGGACATCGGCACAGTTCAGTGTGACAACTCTAATCACATTAAAAGCACTCCTCTCACAGCAGCTACTTCGTGCTCTTCAGCGTCCACCCCACCACACAAAACAGCGAGATGAAGTAGAGCAATCGCTCTCAGTTTTGTCACCATTTCTTCAGCATGAACAAATGAACACAGAATTGCAAACAAGCGTGGCACTAGCGAAGCTGACGAACTGCCATCCCGTGCTCAGATCTAATACTGAAGTTTCGGAGAGTAAGGTCCAGCCTTAAAACAAAGCACTCGACACGTCTGCAGCCAATTATTTATGCTTTGATTTCAGTTGTTTCCTTTGCTGCCTTTTGAGAAAAACTGTGCAATTATGCGACAGATCAGTAATATGCAACAGGTTTTGAATGCAGCCAAAACTCGCAGCAGCAATATGTTAATAACAGAATAATGGACATAAAGGAATAGCTATTCCCCATGAATGCTTCAATAAGCAGCTTTTACATGGCTGCGACGGAAGTACGTCACAGCCAACTGACACCGACGCCACTGCGTAAGCAACTCATCTTTATCTCATCAGCAGATTAGCCAATCATGTGCTCTACTAATGTTTCCAGACTACATGACACACCAACATCACGTGACACAAGCATACGGGTGTTCGCGTAGATTCACCCCTCATCGACATGCACTTTTATACTCGCTTAATGACTAGTCCCTTAATCAGTGCCTGTAATCACACACATACTAGCATACAGTCGTAAGCTACCACATTATGAGAAAGACAACACGACATACATATAGAGCCCAGCTTTAACCAAGACGTACAAACCTGCCTGGGTGGCTTAGGGGTTTCGATTCCCCACTAATTAGCTCAGTTTTATTTTCATCGTGCAACCTTTGTAATCACAATCTATTTAATGTTTTAATCACTTATCAATTATGCCACTCCAAGTGTGACGTAAACCTTTTCGACCAATCCAGAGTTTCGAGACAACGCCCACGCCGAGTTTATCAACAGCGATATATCGCCACAACGCGAACTAAAGTCCCTCACCCTATGGTACCTCGAACTTATGTGAGGTCTCCTCGATTTGGCTGCACTTTCTGCACTAGTTCACAAAAGTGCCGTGCCAGTGCAGTGCCAGTTCTTGCGGCGCGAGTGCAGCCTGACACTAGTGCTGTCGGTGCAGCGGCCAAATCGAGTGCGAAAGTGCAGAAACGTTCGTCTGCTGCGGCCTTGTGTCGGCGTTTTGTCGCGTGGTTTGACATATGCGCGGGATTGTGCTAGCTCTATTGAACACTGCGCATTTCTTCGAAGTGGCGCATCTCGTGGAGTGGCTGAAAAATTTGTTAATTCCAAAAGTGGTGAAGAATTTGACACCGTCCTTTCCGTTGCATTGTGCAAAGTTGCGCAGGCCGGTCGATCGTCACCGATTCAACGGGTACTTTGAAGAGGCAACAAACTTTGAATTCGAGAGGTTACTCAGACTTGCGCTCGAGACGACCTTTGAGAGTTCATACACGTGATCCGGGTTGTTGTCGTTCTATCGGAAAGTGACTGCCGCAATTACAGAAGGAAAGAGTTGCCTGATAACTAGGACTATATCTGAACTCAACAACTCGCGTTCACTGACGGCGACCTCAATGCCAGTCGTCCAGTCGATCGCTGCTGCAAGCGGAGGAGTCAGTACAAATACGTTGCGATCATCCACGTATTAAAAAAACATCTCACCATCTGCCTCTTATGCAAATGCTCCATCATGTAGCGAGTAATAATAATATTTACACACAAAATAGAGATGGTGTAAAGCAACATGCGAGGCTGGGCAGAAAGATGAGAACCCATACGTACTGCGCCATGCCAGCCAGTCGCTTACGCACGGACACGCACACACGCGCGCGCATACACACATGCACGTGCGCGCACTGTCATTTCAGCTGTTTAGTGGGCACGGTGCAGAAGCCGAGTGTAGCACGGCTATGCAGCCGTCTCAACCATGGTCTTAACGCCGCTCACTAAAACGGCCACGGAGCCGTCTGCTACGGAGCGCGCCAAGCACCTTTCACTTCTTGCACGAGAAGAGAACTCGCCGGTAGGCTAGTGCAAAAGTGCAGCAGAACTCGGGAGAACTCGTGCAGCACTACGTCAAATCGAGTGCCCAAATGCAGGTGGCGCTAGCTGCACTGGTAAATCGAGGACGCGAGTGCAGCACCGCCTGAACTGGTGCAGAAAGTGCAGCCAAATCGAGGAGACCAGTGGCTAGGAGAGGTAAATACAAGCACGCATGCATTCAGTGTGTGTACGACTTCCAAAATGCTGCCCTCACACAGCACATCTGGAGCGGCGCCGGGGTCTACTTGGAATTAAATTGTCATGTTGTATACATCTACGTTTTCCAATGAACCTCGACAGCACGCAAAACAGACGCCAAAAGTGGAAACATGAAAACGAAAGAAAAAGTAAGTGTGCCTCGTTATGCCAGTATAGCCAGCGACATGCTCTGGATTGTTGAATATAGCACAAATGCCAATGCATTTCGCACACTCGAATGTTTACGAAGCGAAAACTGGAACAGTGAACTCACCGAGGAGCGACGCGGAGGCCGCAACAGGGTGGTGTCACTGAAAAGGGACGAGAAAAAAAAAACTGTAAATACAAGATGACCACTAACCGGCTTGCATAAAATATAATAAGCCGGTAACAACAGCTCTCTACCACTACCGCTAGCGCAGCCCTAAGCCGCGGCTGTCTCGGGACGAAAGCAAAGAAACGTTGCCGACCGGCCACATACGTTGTGTTCTCGGTCTTGGCGGGATCAGCCATCGGGACTCATTCGTCGGGTATCCAGGTCACTTTCCGCGGTGCAAACGATCACATGAGCACGCCACATAAAGGGAACACCGCACGTTCCGTAAACCTGACTACCACAGCACCACAGTCAACGCACCAACATTCGTTGAACACGCCTAAGCGGAATTGGCGGATTTAAATCAGCGCCAGCGCCATTAGTAGAGACGCTATCGGTGTCACGTGACCTCACAAACGCGCTACAAGCGCCACTACAACGTTTTTCGACCACCCAAAACTTGCTTTCCTAAAAATAATCAAACGCAAACTTTTGTAGATTTGTGAAAATACAAATTCATTTAATTTTAAAACGTTTACACTTTTTTTTCGCTCGTTGCCATGCATCGCGACAATCGTGCTCCTAAACCAAGATGGCGGCGCCCACTGAACACGCGTTGGTCTCATCGTAAGCACGTTGTGTGCGGTGTGTGCGATGAAACCTGCCCTTACTTCTCTCTCGTCAAAGTTTTCCTTTCCAGCCGCCTAGCGCGCGGGAAACTCTGCCGTTTCATCGCGTTCGCCATGAAGTTCGCTTTCAAGTTCTCCAATCTGATCGGCACCGTGTACCGTAAGGGGAACCTGCTGTTCACGCCGGACGGGAACACTGTCGTGGCGCCGGTTGGCAATCGACTCTCCCTCTTCGACCTGCGCAACAACAAGTCGGAGACGTTGCCCATCGAGAGCCGCTACAACTTCACCGCGATCGACATTGCGCCTTCGGGCTTCCTTTTCATCGCCGTCAACGAGACTGGCGAGGCTCTTCTGTGCAGCCTCGTATCTCGGACTGTCATCCATCGACACCACTTTCGTAAACCCGTCTCGACAGTGAAGTTCAGCCCTAACGGCCGGTACTTTGCCGTCGCTAAGGACAATTCAGTGTTTGTGTACCGCACCCCCGGCCACGCCAGGCGCGACTTCACGCCTTTCGCGCTCGAACGTGTGCTGAACACGGCCTACGATGCCATCACCTGCATCGAGTGGTCCTCCGACTCGCGCCTTTTGGCCATCGGCAGCAAGGACATGTCGGTTCGTGTGACGTCACTCCATAAGATGAAGAACTTCGGCATCATCACCCTTTCCAGCCATAGCGACGCCATCGTCAACTGCTTCTTCGACAAGGACTCCGCCGACGTCTTCACCCTCAGCCGTAACGGACAGCTGTGTGTTTGGGACGCGTCTTGCGACTTGTCCGGATTCGTGTCCCTAGACAACAAGTCGGCGTCGAGCAGACGACGGCAGCGCCGCGCGGAGACATCTGACGAAGAAGGAGGTGATGTCGACAATAAGGCCGATGACGTCGAAAATAGGATCGGTGACGTCATACCAGACGACGACGGGGAAGCGGGCGCTGTTGAGAAGGTTCGGTACCGTAGGCTAGCAAAACACTTCTTGAAAGACGCACTGAAGGTGGAAGGAGGACAGCACGTGAACCTCTTGTCGGCTTGCTACCACGGTGGGAACCACATGCTCATCACCGCCTTCTCAAATGGCTCATTCCTTCTGCACGAGATGCCAGACTACAATCTGATCCAGTCTCTGAACGTGTCGGAACATGAAGTCACTGCGGCGTGCTTCAACCCAACGGGTGACTGGATTGCGCTGGGCAGCGGGCGACGTGGACAGTTGGTTGTGTGGGAGTGGCAGTCGGAGTCATTTGTTCTCAAGCAGCAGGGGCATGTTAACAACATGGCATGCCTTGCATACTCTCCGGATGGTGCCAGTCTTGTAACCGGGGGTGATGACGGCAAGGTTTGTAGACTTTGCTGCGGTGTCTTCTTTATTCCAATATGTAGTACTGACAGCAGTGTCGCTAACTTCGATCTGTGTTCCAGCCAGGTACACAATCACTATTAACATGTCCACAAAGTAGAGAAGTGGAACAAATGCACTTTGTTTTTAATGTTTGTTTCATTACCGCTCTAGACCATATTCATTACTCAGCAGCACCTGCATCGATGCAAAGTCCTTAAGTATGGAAAGAAGTAAACGGGGCACGTTTTATTATTATAATGTCACTATTCGGATACAACTCGAGAACAGAGCGGCAAATGCTCTTCCTCCCTCCAGCCAATGGCGACGACTGATTCTCTCCCTTGACCGATCCTTTTGGACCTGTTAGTATTAAACTGTAGGGGGGTGGCAGATGGACGGTAGATAACCACGGGTTAGTGGCATTAACTGTGGCGACTTGAAATTCTGTCAATGCCATTGGCTCGAGTAAAGCAGAGCTTGCTCTGTTTTCTTCTGTCCAGTGGGACTATTGCTTCCAAGTGCAGCATGATGCACATTCATGTCATCATGTCAGTGGCTTTTGAAGAAAAATGAAAACACAATTTTCTCATCGCGAGTGTAGTCAAATGTCAAAGCGCTGGTAATGAGAGAATGGTAATATTTCCACACTTCTTCTCAACACAGGTGAAGCTGTGGAACACTGGAAACGGCTTCTGTTTCGTGACGTTCACGGAACACGCTGCTGGAGTGGCCGCAGTGACTTTTACCCAAAACGGCAAGGCCATCCTGTCGGCGTCACTTGATGGCACTGTCCGAGCCTACGATCTGAAGCGTTACCGGAACTTCAAGACACTGACGGCACCAAGGGCCGTGCAGTTTGCGTCACTGGCTGTTGACACCAGTGGGGAGGTCGTCTGTGCTGGTTCACAGGTGACTTGCTTTGTTTGATAGCTCTTTGTTTTTAAAGGGACACGGACATAAAACTTCAAGGACCAGTTAGCAGTTTGTTTCCTCTGTGTATACTGATGCTACCCTGTAGGTTTAAATCACGGGAGTGGAGTGTCATTTAATATGATTCACACTATTGGCTGGACAGTAGGTTCATCGTTTCGGTCTGCATGGAAATGAACGAGTATTGGGCATTGTGAACAAAACAGAAATTGTGACATCTCTCCCTTATAGTAAGGTGGAAAGTTGGGCGAGTTGAATCTTATTCATGATGTAGTTAGTGCCAAAAACGAGGACCAAGGTGGGAGAAAGACACAACATGAGCGCTCGTCTCGTGTCTTTCTCCTACCTTGGGCCTCGTTTTTGGCGCTAACTACATCATGAATCTTCCTTATACCTTGTGGCGCAGGCAGGAGTATATGAGGAGTTTTGTTTTCGCAATGACCGAAATGCATGTTAACAAATTTTGTGCGTACCTGTCGGTTAAAGGTTGTGCAGATATTCTGCAATATGTTATTTGTGCATGTAAAATGAGCTGTGCTTATAGACAAAAAAAAAAATGTTGTAGATTTGGTTTCAGCATTTGGTTCATTTCGGAAAAAGCACTTCATTTTGCTTATTTCTTTTTCAAGAGTCCCCCCTATCACATTTTTTTTTTGTTTTGTTTTACAGTAGAATCTCGATCATAAGAATCTCATGAGGTCACGAAAAATATTCGTATCATCCAAAACAAACAAAATTCATGAACAAAATTTGCGTAAATTGTTATCGGCTGACAGGGTTTACTTATGACTGCATGCCATTGCTGACTTACGCTGTTGGCGCTGTGCTAGTCGCGTCGCTGCTCACTGACGATCATGGTGTCAGTGATGTACATGCAGCAAGTACTTGGTACTCCAGGGTGCGGTTGAGCCTCACGCGTTTGCATCATCCGCAGTGGAGTGGGGAGTGGATCGTAACATCTGAATTTCGGCCAATTACATGCAATGCACTCTGGCCAGGGCATTTTACGAACTCGTATCATCCCGAAATTCGTATCAGCTGGGATTGCATCATTGAGATTCTACTGTAGTGGCACAGGTGGGGACAGGTTATACTTCCAAGCCTTTTTTCTAGAGTCATGCAGTTTCTGTCAGTCTGTCTGCAAGAAAAAGAAAGTGACATGGAACCTGACAGGCTGTTTGCTGGTGCGTGGTAGAGACACATACAGACGTCTTCTTGCATTAGACGTTTTCGAGCCCACGTGATCGCAAGTGCTGCAGCGGGTTGAATATGTTGTCACTCAGGAACCGCATGCTTTCGCCGACCAAAACCTCATCAGATGGTAAAAAAAAATGGCTCTGGCTTTGGAAGTTTATTCTCACTGTGCTTGTAGAGATGTCTCTTGGGAAAAGCAAAGCCAGTATGAAATAACATTGCATCTCTGTAACATTTTAATTCTTTGGCAGCTGTCATTAGGGTTTTTTCATTTGTAGTCATTCCACAGATCCTGGTTCCTACGCTGGGCTTCTGTGCATGTTGAATAAAGACATTGCCTCTTTGCTCTTTTTCCCATGGGGGCGTCATTTGCTGATATCTTGAAGCAAGTGTTAGCACGAAATTTTCAACGATTTCACACCTGGTATGGCGATCTGTAGGTGCTTGATGTAGCGCTGTTCAGGCCTGCCTACTAACAGCCCTACGTGCAGTCGCAAAGACTGGCGCCATTTATTTCTGGGTCTCCAATCTTCTATTTAGACTGCTATGAAAAAGAGCGTGTTTCAGTGAAGATGCTCTTTTTGCACACAGGTTTTTCATGTTCTGGCTGTAATTGCTGTCTAGTTAGAGTTGTCCGGCCTCTGTGCCAACCACTGAAAACTGCTGTTCTGTGTTTGCAGGACACTTTCGAGGTGTTCGTCTGGTCACTGCAGACAGGTCGTCTCCTCGACGTCTTAGCCGGACACGAAAGTTGCGTCTCTGGCCTCTCGTTTGGTCCCGGCATGGAGTCTGTCCTCGTCAGTTCGTCATGGGACAAGACGTGCCGTGTGTGGAATCTCTTTGCCGAAAAGGGCGGCGGTCGGGAAGCCATCCCACTGACAGCAGATGCACTGACTGTGGAGTTCCGCCCAGATGGGTGCGAGTTTGCTGTGGCAACACTGGATGGTGCAATCGTGTTCTTCGAGCCACATGAGAGCAGCCAAGTAGGATGCATTGAAGGTACTTGTGTCGTTCCTACATTTAGCAGTAGTAGCAGTTCAGGATTAGTTTTTGACTTGTTTAGGCTGCTTCTGAAGAATATTTGTTTTAAGTAATTTGGAGCCCACACTAATGAATAGTGACGAGGCATTCTCTGATTTTCTTATTTTGTTCTGTTGAGAAGCATTTTTTCTGGTGCTTTTCCTAATTCACCTCTTTTATGTCAGCCTCAAAAAGGTGCTTTCGTGGAATAAGCTGTGTGATTTAAATTGTCCTTTCTATAAGTTCCGATTACTAAGAGGGCTGTGTCAGGCAATATTCGTTCAGTCAGAATGTGGCTCAGTTCCTCTGCACCAATTCTTTCCATCGTTTTGATGATGATGATAATGGTAATTTTGGATCTAAATGGTGCAGCAGCTATGGCCAAAGAGTGCCAAGAATAAGGTTAGTGCTCAACACAGGCTTTAAGGTGTTCTGCGGGAGTGAATTTCGTCTAAAACTTTCAGACGTGGTGGACATCTGACATTGCTAGTGGGTGTTGGAGTCCAGCGTCAGGCCAAGGATCTTAATTCAATGCGTGCACTTTTTTCAGGCAAACATGACTTGGCTAGTGGCCGCCGGGACACGGACATCATCACAGCCAAGCGGCTGACCCAGGCACAGGCCTTCACTACCCTCTGCTACTCAGCCGATGGCACATGCATCCTCGCCGCCGGTCGCTCCAAGTTTGTATGCATCTACCACGTCCGCGAGCAATTGCTACTGAAGAAGTTCGAAGTGACCTGCAACCACTCGCTTGACGCTGTCGACGACTTCATCAGCCGCCGGAAGATCACGGAGTTTGGCAACATGGCACTGGTTGAGGAACGTGCAGCATCTGAAGAAGCTTCGCTGTCACTGCCAGGTGTAAAGAAGGGAGACCTGTCGAGCCGAAGCTTCAAGCCCGAAGTGCGAGTTAGCGCGGTGTCCTTCTCGCCAACTGGTCGAGCGTGGGCAGCCGCAACTACAGAAGGGGTGTTGGTTTACTCCCTCGATCACGCCCTCGTGTTCGACCCCTTCGAACTGGAGCAAGGCGTGACGCCCGCTACTATCCGAGCGGCGGCACGCGAGAAGGACTTCGTTCGCGCGGTCATGGCAGCATTCCGACTCAATGAGGACGAGTTGACGACGGAGGTTGTCGAGGGCGTGCCGGTCGCCGAGATCGAGCTGGTGTGTAGGTCGCTGCCGCAGGTCTATGTCGAGAAGCTGCTCAACTTCGTAGGGGCCAAGTTGGAGACGACTACGCATGTGCAGTTTTACGTCACGTGGGTAGTGACGCTTTTGAAGGGACACGGTGAGGCGCTGAAGGAGAGGTCGCAGAACATCATGGCGACGCTCCGGACTGTGATGAAGAATGTCGGGCTGAGGCATGCTGAGCTGTCGAAAGTCTGCGACCATAACAAGTACTTGTTGAGGTATATCGAGACCCTTCGAAAGTTCAAGGAGAAAGAGACGACTCAAGAAGAAGGAATGTCTGAAGCGGACGACGAGGTCGATGACCTTGATACCGATGTGGAAAGTGAGGAGGAGCTGATGGTGTCTTGAGAGTTCTTCAATGAGAAAGCACATAATGTAAATAAAAAGTAACTTGCTTCTCTGGTTCTTTCCAACTGTGTCGCCATTTTTCCGGCGACAAAAGACGCATTTATCTTTTAAAAAATTGGATTTAAAAATTTTCACACCAGTTGATTTGAACTCGTGACATACTTGCCGAACCGGGACAGGCTGCCATCTAAAGTGAATGGCGGTGTAGTGTAGTCTCTGGGATCCGCCTACAAAATAGACGTCGACGCATGCATCTTACTTTCAAAATCCACCAGGGATGGAGACACCTGCATTTAGTTTTTTGCTAATTTCTAGCTTATGACAGCTTCGTTTTCGATGAAAGAGGTTTCTTTGTGATTAGAATGTGATACCCTATCAAGAGAGGCCAACTATTATTTCTTCTCAATGCCAGTTTAAAACTTTGTTGTAGCGTTCTCCGCAACATCACTTTCTCCTCAGCTGATAAATTGATCAATCAATGCCTTTTCACCATTCTTTTTTTCTTTTTCATTATGGTTAGCATTGCCTCAAGGCATAAAAAAATAGTATAGTGATATATGTGGAAACAGGTTAATTAAACGAAACTGAACAGGCAGTGATTATGGTGTCCCTGCCCCGTTTCCATGCAACATAGGACGTAACCAGTCTTCTAAGCTTTTGGAGGTTGTACTTCAAATAATGCTTTAGGAGTGGCTGAAAATTTTACCATGGTATTGTACTGTGTTGGCCTGAACTGGCCATTTAATAATGCATTTTCAGCGGCCAAGATCACTAGAACAGGTAGTCCCTTTGGCGAGATTTTTTCCATCTGTCTGTCTACTTGTCACGTTCAAAAGGGAGTTGAATGCTAACTCTAGTTGAAGCATAAAAGCAAAATCCTCCCGTTTCGATGTTGAAACCAGATAGCGCCATCGTTAATGCATGCATACAGAAATGACTGACAATGAGCTAGGTTAGTGCACGTTGCATTAAGAGGAGTTCTAATTCTCTTCTAAAACTACATCAGAAGTTTTTGTAGATTAATTTGTAGAAAAGCTTTTACCAGTTACAGTCCTGCTTGCCAGCATTGCTCTGAGGCTTCAAAACTGTTCATGGTGTAAACAGCGCGAACTACAAGGGACAAGAAAAAAAAAAAGAAGGGACACAGGACGAGCGCTGTAGAAAGAAATGTTAGGACAGTGAAAAGAGCCCGTTGCATAAGAAATATGGTTTAGCAAAACGTTCAGTTGGGCGAGTTGGTAGATATTCATGGTGTAAACAGCGCGAACTACAAGGGACAGCGCTTGTCCTGTGTCCCTTCTTTTTTTCTTGTCCCTTGTAGTTCGCGCTGTTTACACCATGAATATCTACCAACTCGCCCAACTGAACGTTTTGCTAAACCATATTTCTTATGCAACGGGCTCTTTTCACTGTCCTAACATTTCTTTCTACAGCGCTCGTCCTGTGTCCCTTTTTTTTTTTTCTTGTCCCTTGTAGTTCGCGCTGTTTACACCATGAACAGTTTTGAAGCCTCGGAGCAATGCTGGCAAGCAGGACTGTAACTGGTAAAAGCTTTTCTACAAATTAATCTACAAAAACTTCTGATGTAGTTTTAGAAGAGAATTAGAACTCCTCTTAATGCAACGTGCACTAACCTAGCTCATTGTCAGTCATTTCTGTATGCATGCATTAACGATGGCGCTATCTGGTTTCAACATCGAAACGGGAGGATTTTGCTTTTATGCTTCAACTAGAGTTAGCATTCAACTCCCTTTTGAACGTGACAAGTAGACAGACAGATGGAAAAAATGGTGTAAACAGCGCGAACTACAAGGGACAAGAAAAAAAGAAGGGACACAGGACGAGCGCTGTCCCTTGTCCCTTGTAGTTCGTGCTGTTTACACCATGAATATCTACCAACTCGCCCAACTGAACGTTTTGCTAATTCAAAACTGTTGTTCATTTAAAGCATAGAAATCAGGCTCATGTACTGATAGCAGCATAATGCAAATTGAAAATTGGTTTTTGAGGAAAGGAAATGACCTCGCATTTCAGTGGATGCTAGGGAACAGGAACCTGGGAGTGAAAGAGAAAGAGGTGCTGTAATGGAAGTCTCCTGGGGAATAATTTCGATCCCTTGGGAATCTTTAACGTGCACTGACATCGCACAGCACACTGTGCAGTGCGATGTCAGTGCAAATATAATCGGTCAAACAACCGGCTCTCGTTTTCCGGAAAGTAATGCCACAGTGGCATTACTTGTGTTTCACTGGTATAGGGAACCAATGTTGTGAAATAATGAATCTCAAAACAAGCCTTGCACTGTTTGTTTGAAGAAAGATTAGACAGATGCAGCTTTGACCTCTCTGCGAGGTACTGTTGGCACTAGAAAGTACCATTCTTGGGCAGAAGCAAAACAACCACTCTTAACATGAAACATTGTCTTTATTGTATTCTCCCACTGACTGCAGTTATCTCTGCAGCATCCAATCTTGTCTCGTCAAAGTGCATACGCACATTCTTCAAGACAGCGGCAAATATAGGAAGAAGAAATAATGCTTTGGTTTCTCACATTTAGGTGACTGGATATGACAGTAAAACAATGAAGGTTCAAACATGACGCATTTCTTTTCTTTTTTTTTGTTTACCTCACCACGAGGCTGAGATTCTTCACATGCATGGAAAAGTGTCTCTCATCATGTATCACAGACAAAATCCAGCTGACGTTGCATATTTGATTCTTTCCCAGGGTCATGTTTGAAAGCCCTGTGGACATTCACTGAATAAAATAATTCGATGCATAATTCATATGAGCCTTGTCTTCAAGACACTACAAAAAAGAAGCCTGAACATCCGATGCACAAGAAAGCCACAGCAGACTTAGAATCCAACTCTGGTATCCCATGTGGTGTAAGCTCCTCTCCACAAAGCACAGTACCAAGTCCAGATTCCCAGTCTACTACAACTAAACTAGAAATGGAGTAAAAGATGGTTAGCTCTGGGAACAAATGCACATTGTTAATGGTCCAACACGAGGACTGTTTAAAAACGCGTCTTCATGTGCTAGAATGATAAACCATAGGAACACAGCGTGAAATGCCCATTTGAATAGTCATGACTTAGTGATGTACATTTTGATCATTACTCCTCTAGTCCTCCATTGCTTATGCAGCTCCGAAGGCCCATGAAAAGATAAGAATAATAATTTGTCTCAGTAAATGGGTACAGTCTTCACCAAAAGTATGAAGGCCACATTACACACGATGGAAGCATAGTGAACCCAGCACCAATGTCATACACTGACTGGCCTAGGTACTTTAAGTAAGGACTCTACATTTTCCAAGTGACAGTGTAGGTAAAGAAATGCTAATCAATATGGAAAAGTTTGTCTTCAGAATAATGCAGTGGGCTTCACAGAGTTTACGACATGCAGTTTTTAGAGCTCTGAGCTCAAGGGCATTCATCAGTGAAAAGAAAAATATGCAGCACAAAAGCTTTAGCAGAGCTTGTCATCACAACACAAATAATTTCAGTTTGAACGATTACAGAAAAAAAACAGCCCGCATGACAAGTTTCCCTGTGACAATTTCACAGTTATCACATGGTGAACAATGACTGCTGAACAGGTTGCTAGGATTTAGAAACTGCCTATACAGTCACCGCAGTCGCACTCAGGTTATTTTTTCCCTAAAAAAATATTGAAAAGATCAACGACGACTAGGACCCGAATCTAGTCTTTGCGACTGCTACGTTCAACAAGGCTTACGTTAAGGGCAAACAAAAGTTCCAACCGGTAACTTCAAAGCATATGTTGACGTGAGGGCAGCTGACTGCATGAATTGAATGCACTTCATAAAATTCTCGTAACAAATGCAAGCACTGAAATGTCCAGCGTCAGAATTCCATGCCATAGTATCTTAGAAAGGTGCATGCGTTAAAGTTAGCATGCTGTGCGCTGTATTAGGAGGCACCAGATTCGAGAGCACTTTATGAGCCAGCTGGCTCAAAGAAAGCTAACAAACAAATAAATGGTGCTGGCCTGCAATGTCAGCGACTGCTCCCAACTCGTCGACACGGACACATGTCCAAGGTTAGATATCCAATAGTCAAATGATTGCGAATCACTGACACCTTTCTAAGAAGTATTTGCATCCTTAATGTCCATACAGCTGAACAGTACAACTGCAAAGAGGAATTTTTTACAGCAACCGTCGTCTTCCATTAATAACTCCCCTGTCTGAAAGACTTGTTCTTTAAACTGAGTACCGTAAGTTTCAGTGTGCAGCCTGCGGGCTATACATGTTTAAAAGTTCTTGGCTTTGCAACCATACTGCTTTGCTGATCTAAATTTTTTTTTTCAACTTCACCCATATAGGAAGAAAAGCCAATGCGATGCTGTGTAATTGGTGCAGACTGTACACCTACACTGGGTGCAGATAATGTAGTAAAAAAAAAAAAATTCTTCAGCCACATTCGAGCCCCGAGGACTGTACGCCGGGCGCGGATTGTATACCAGAAATTATGGTACTACCACAGTACTTGGAGTCGGTGTGACCGCTCAGCAGTCAAACACTCTGACAGTCACTTGTTCAACAAATGTGCTTTGAAATATTCCATTCTCAAAAAGAAATGAGCGATGGACAGTGACAGAAACTCATACATCAGGGTACATAAAATTGTAAGGATGCCAAGGTATTACAAAATTGAGCTGCTAACCTATCACAATTGAAATAAACCTGGAGTATAATCGCAATCTTTTCACTACGGTCCAGTGTGCACAACTCTTCGAAGCACTCAAAATCACATATGTTCTTGCAGCACTAGTCGAAACTAAGTCAATCCTAGTCGCATCTTACATCCCATGTTTGGGTGCCTATTTAAGTGAGCACGCTACATCTTAGGGTCCCACTATTTTGATGAAACTTGATGTTCTTAATCAGCAGGTACATGCTTTCGATGCCCAGAACACGAAGATTGCAGGGTGCTTGTCCTGCCCTCAGAGATGCTCGGACAAGCCCCGAAACGGTGGGAAAGTCAAAACAAGTAAATCGCACTTCCCAAACTACTAAAGCATATTAGATAGCACCTATCATGCATTCAAGTTCATTTAAGCACTAAAGTTAGAAAGCTGAGTCAACACGCTTTTCAAATGCCAGCTGCAAATTTTTACATAATACTGCTGCACTAGTGGTAATGAGCTGACGGCCAAAAACAGTTTGTACTGTTTCGGACTCAATTGCTGGGCCTAGGGTTCCATAGTGTGTGTAGAAACTCAGTGTTTTAAAATGTCTCCATCAGATATTTGGGCTCCAACAGTTCAATTGCTCAACGGACCTGAATGAATTGATGCATTAGCAAGGGAACTGCATTCGTACAGCCAGTGGTGCTCTGAATAATGAGCACGCCTGAAAGTTGGGCCATAAACCTTTGTAGCCTCCAGCATTGTGACAGTTCTAAACTAAACTATCTAAACTAGTAACTTTTGTTCTGCCAGCACAAGATGATTTATAGCAATGGACATGGCAGGGCACACAGTCCATGTCATGAAAAAAATTTCATAGCAGTGCTTGATATATTAGAATCTGCATGAGAAGAAAAAAAATCAAGTGTAACAGCTTTTTCGATTAATCCAAACAGCTATATAATACATATATATTATTGCAGCCGTTTGTGTAAAAGGCAGGTGTCTCATTATGGCTGGTACACCTAGAACTAAACCTAGTAACCCACAAACTTTGCCTAAAACTCCTCACCTTTGAACAAACAAGTAGCATTTAGACTGTTGTAACATTTTTTTTCCGAATACAATGCACGTGATACCATAACAATTTTATGTGCACTTCACTGAGTGAGGCGTCATTCACACCCCATGTGGTGCAGTCCAGACCTCAATATGAGGTACTAAAGTGCTGGCATTATATTATTGGACCGATTTTGTGGACAGCTTTGCAGTACCTCACAGTCCAGTAAAACCATCACAATAACTCAATATATTAATCAATAGTGCAAGCATTGCAAGAGGCCCTTACTAGAGGAGAAATACGACAATCACTGGCATCCGCAAAAGACTAGGTTTCAAAACGGAAAAGCTCGTGCTTTACACAACAGTACTCTCAAGTCCTGTCCGGCAGATGTGACCAATGCGCAAAGGTCATTGCAGCAGCCAGTTTATAGTCACCTGCACACCCACCAGATGTCACTGCTCTCTTTGTTAGCCTCTAAGCACCACTACACCACCTACACGTTCAGAATGGCGGCCTTTTCAGCGACACCTGCCGCCGTGCTCCGCTGTTCGCCATTCATGAGGCCATGTTCTAAATCTTTGTCATCGTGATAGTGTGCACCTTCTTTGGGCTTGTTCACAACAGGCTGCTGGGAGTAGCAGTAGATGGCGATGGAGACGATCGCGATTGCCGCGACGGTGTACACGTCGATGGGGATCCTGAAGATGATCCAGCAGAGCACCGCCATCACGGACAGGTCGAGCGCACTTGCAAACGTCTTAAGGATCGAGTTGAGGCTCTTGAGAAAGACGGACGTGACGATGCCGCAGATGGCACCGTTGACGATGATGGCGATGACTAGTGGGTTGAGAAGCGTCGTGACCGAAGCGCGCGAGAAGGCACTCAGGGCCTCGCCCCGCACCAAGAGCACCGCGGCGTTGCACACGATTGAGTCAATGTACATGAACACGTTGTGGATCATGATGTCGATGTTAACGCCGGTGTCCTTGAGAAGGAACTCGTTGTAGACGCCGGCGAAGCAGGAACAGAAGACCTGAGAAGCAAGAATGCGTTTTCATCGTTGACAGAATTATTCTATGTTGGCACATGTTCAGTCAGTTATTCTGATGTAATTTTTTGAAAAAATGTCGAACAAGTGTTCACATAATGCAACAATGAGTTTTCAGCATCAGCTGCATGCATAAAAAGGACATGGTGCAAAGAATGTGACAAGAGTGTGTGCTCAGGGATTGAGTTGTCAAGTTCAAGAGACCCTGCCACGCAGACGATCATGAAATATCGCTGGACCATGATATCCCATTACGCCAAAGCAGGTTTCGTGCCCAATGTAACGAATGCACAGTCCACTGGCCCATGCCATCAGTAAATTAACTCACTGAAAACCATAAGCAACATGCTAAGCATCAGCATTTGAGGTGAAACAGGTTCTCCTATTCTCGAGCGTCATTGACACTGCTCCTTCAGGTATGCCCGATTTCTGTAGGCAAGGCATGGACTGCTTTTTCTACGCTTAATTTATGAGTCCTTTCATCAACAAGCATGCTTTAGCATTGCAAGAGGACATGTACAATCGGCTGCAAAAGTGTGCGGGACGCATGTTCTCGAGAAAAAAAATTTACTGTGGCTGTACCTCGCAAGCTAGTTGCATGGCATTGTTGCCAGCAGATAGAGTATGACCGTCCTCTCACACCTTGACGCATTTCAGGAGACTGGATTACATAAATTCACTGAAATAAATTTTTTTCTGCACATTCACATGCCACAAAATTTTTGCTGCCAGTGTGCATGATGGCACACCATGCATGAGCCATGCCAACCTCATGAGAGAAGAATGGCACAGTGGGGATGCAAACTCTTACATATCATTGGTGCAAAGATCTTATGGCAGCCATGTTACTCAGGTGGTGTTCACATGTTGTAAGGCAACACCCGCTATGATGCAACGAAACAAGAGGCGAAACATTTCGCAGGAGCTCGCCACCACTCGCCTGCAACAGCAGCAGCAGCATGTGACCGCTGAACAGACTGCTGAAGAGTCCCGCTGCTTTCCCATCGGCCGACGGTGCCGACTTTGACGGCAGGCCAAGGTGCTTCACAATGCAGCCCGCCGTCAGCAGCAGCAGCGAGAGCCACTGCTTTCTCGTCAGCTGCTTCTTGAACAGTACCTGCATCAAAGACAGGCATGTTGGTCACTGCGTGGGCCCTGCACACCTAAGCAACTGTGCGCTACGCATTGCAGCATCTGTACTGGAAGGTCACGCAGATACATGGTTGGTGACAAGGTGTGAAACTTTGGTGCGCATAATAGCACTTGTTGCTTCTGACATGTCCCTTTGAAAGAGACGGCTACCGCAAACAAATGCAAAAATGTGAACAAAGGGTGATCAAAGGAAGTGAAAACAAAACCACGATTTCAACCTGCTTGCGTAAGCCCCGGCACTATGCTGCTTAAGGAACTGCATCTGCAAAAACTTCTGCACCGTGGGCTTAGTGCAATCTCAACTTTCACGCACTCATTGGCAGTAATCCCTACAATAAGCAGAACAAACAAACAGGTACAGCACATATCTTGGCATTCTGACAACTTCTGTCAATCAAACTTTAAGACAAGCACTTGAGAATGTGGCTCTAGTACAGCCATTTAGCCAGTGTGACTGTGTGTGATGACGTAGTCAGCAGCCCTCCAGAATTAATATAGGTACTAATGCCAGCAGTTCTCTGACACTCATGGAGAGATCAATACATTGGCAGTTTTTGTGCATCAGCTGAACTGAAATGATGGTTTATGGCTTATGCGGGATTAACATCCCAAAGCGACTCAGGCTATGAGGGATGACACAGTGAAGGGCTCCAGAAATTTTGACTACCTGGAGTTCTTTAACGCGCAGTGACATTGCACAGCATACGGGCCTCTAGAATTTCACCTCCACTGAAATTCTACAGTCGTGGCCGGGATCAAACCTGCATCTTTTGGGAGAGTGAAATGAATCAGGCTCCAACGCATGACTACATTTCAGCTGTCTAGGAAGGTTTCACCACAGCACTACGTACTGGCTGGAACCAAGGTCAATTTATTAACCGCTGCCGTTGCACATTGTAAATCAATTTAAAACAAAATAACTTTTTCCCACAGAATGGCATGAAAATTTTCAAAAAAATAACTCACTATTTTCTTGAATTTCATGAGAGAGAGATTTAACTGCACTTTCAGCAAACTGCAAGTGCGCCTTGGTTACCTGAAAGGAGAGGCCAGTGATGACGACCCTGAACTGAAGGAGCAAGTTGTATGTGGTAGGGTCGAACGCAGCCAGGTTCACGAATGCCAGGTTGTTGTAGAAGCAGTACAGCAGAGCGGGCACAAAGTACAGGAACAGCACTGGAACAGTGAGAAGATTGGCACCACACATCGTCAAACATCAAAACAAAGCGGACCGAGAACAGGAGAAATCAGAGTGCACAACGAATGCCAATTTGTTCAAGCCAACACATAGCATCTATAGTCTGATACAGCTCAAAAACCCAGGGGGTGAGAGATGAAAGGAAAATTAACCACGGCTTAATTAGATTAACCATGGTGTCCTGAAAATCCGTCGCCCAATTGGTTGGAGGGGCTCCTTTGAGGGGCATCTGCGGCTTCGTTCTTGAGTTGTATGTAGTACTCGAGTTGTATATAGTATATAATAGTATAGAGTACCCACTATAGTACCAAACTAAGCATGGGTTGTTTCAGCAGTTGAGAAAACTGACTAAAGATCTGAGATTTAAGCAGCTTGGACCTTCCTAAGACACTCGGCTGCATGGTGCTTGAAGCTGTACAACCTTAGTGCTTACAGTGCACTATAATCTACATGAAGAACACATCACGAGCTATAGTTGGTTTTCCATCACAACGAAAACAGTGCAAACTTCACGAAGGATGCAGAAAGGGGAGACGAGACACAGGTGCTGACTAACAACAACAAGTTGTTAGTCAGCGGCTGTGTCTCGTTTTCCCTTTCTGCATCCTTCGTGAAGTTTGCGCTGTTTTCGTTATAATCTACACATAACAGTAAGACTTCAGTATAAGCATTCAGAGTGGAAGCATCTCAATGAAGTGACAATTCATGCATGCAGGACTTGGAAACTATGCCTCTCTCCCAGTTCCTTTCTCACAACTGCAGCAATAAAAACTAGTGCATTCAAAATCAAAGAATGGATGTAGGAAAATATGTACACATGCTATACCTATATAGTATTAGTTCTATAACTCACCTTTCTGGTTTTTGTTGATTTCTGATAGCAAGGACTGGAAGGGGTGGCTGCAAATGAAACGACAAGAATATAGGAAGTTAAAAAACGAAAGATGCAATCAGCTTTCGAAACATTCAAAGCTTGGATGCAAGGTTTCTAGTGTGACTGAAAATAACCTCAGAAAATAAAAATGACAGATTGTATGTTTATTTCTGCCAACCGCAGCAGTACTAATTAAGTTCACATCCTAAAAAGCACATGCCACACTACCGTGGCAGTTGTTTAAAATACAAAGGTTGGTAGATGTATGCGCAATGTATATTTGGCATCTTTCAATGGCAATAGCAACAAATGGAAACGAAGCATGACATTTTCATTTCAGTCTTGGCAAAAGGGGCCCTGACTCGCAGGGACGGCTGGCTGCCATATATAGATGCCCATGGATGGGTTAGTTGACAGTTCAACTCCCATCCAACGCCTGACGCACGTTGCGACTATAGTAATTCTGTTCTAGGGACTAGTAGATTCTGTTCTAGGGACTATAGTAGATTCTGTTCTAGTGTGGGACTGGTTGTGTTCAAACCAGTCCCGACTTGTGTGACAGTTTTGTGTGACAGCTTCACAGACACACACTGACACATGAATCTGAAATCAACTAAATGAAGAAGTAAAGTTGCAAATGAATTACACATGGCACACAACAACACATCAGCACTAGATGATATATACAATGCTGTGCAATGAAGACCGTGCAAAAAGGAACCGCTTCCCCCCACCCTCTAACATCTCTTAGCTCGATAGAAGAAATTACTTTGGGGATGTCAGTGCATGTTAAAAATACTCAGGTGGTTGAAATTATTCACCTCCATCAGGGCACCTGTTTCTTCCTCATTTACTTCACTCCCTCCTTTATCCCTTCTGTACGGCATGGTTCAAGTGCCCAACAAGATATGCAAGACAGTTATTGTGCCATTTCATTTCCTCAAAATCAATTTTCAATTTTCATTTTTCCCTCCCCACAAAAGTCCTGGCTATATGTCCACTACAAATTCAGATTATTAAAAAAAAGATGGGCCTGCATGCACAAAAACTGCTAGATTCGTTACTGCTCTGTATAAAGTGATTTCATCTTCAACAACAAACAAACAATGCGATATTCTAGTTCTGTATGATTGGTTGGTTGGTTTAGTGGGTTTAACGTCCCAAAGCGACTAAGGCTATGAGAGACGCCGTAGTGGAGGGCTCCGGAAATTTCGACCACCTGGGGTTCTTTAACGTGCATTGACATCGCACAGTACACGGGCCTCTAGAATTTCTCCTCCAAAGAAATTCCAGCCGCCGCGGCCGGGATCGAACCCGCGTCTTTCGGGCCAGCAGCCGAGCACCATAACCACTGAGCCACCACGGCGGCAGTTCTGTATGATCAGTAAGCTGATATCTCTTAGAGCAAAAAGTGAGCATTACATTGAGCATGCCCCATAGCTGCATCGCAGGCCAGGCTAGACTGGGGTCCACAAGACAACACGCCAAGCAGATACACGGCATCATGAGCACCGCCACGGTGGCCCAGTGGTTATGGTGCTCGGCTGGTGATGCAAAGACAAGCGGGCTCAATCCCGGCCGCGACGGTGACATTTTGATGGAGGCGAAATGCTAGAAGCCCGAGTACTGTGCTATGTCAGTGCGCATTAATGAACTCTGGGTGGTCGAAATTACCGGAGCCCTTCACTACGGTGTCCCTCATAGCCTCAGTCGCTTTGGGACATTAAACACAAAAAACCATAAATAGGGGCTGTACTTTTCAGTCCAAACCAAAAGAAGAACGATAAAAGTAAGCCGAATTCACTTTATCAAATTCAGTTTTAACCAACAAAGGTCTGTGTTTTTGACATTGCAAGGCATAGCTTACTGGCTGCTGAATGCAAGTCACACTTATTTAAAGTTGAAAATTAACTACGCTACGTAGGAAAGCCAGGGGCATGATATGTGACGATTGTATCGTAGGATAAGCAATGCAGTTGTGTGACTTGAGATATTGCTCCGCTAGCTTACATGCTTCTTCAAACTGGGAAAAATAATCTCCTCACTGTCTTCTAGCTAAGCACTGTTTCTTCACTATCATCACCTGCTTAGAACAGTTAGTTGGTTAATTAGCTTAATCGGATGCATATAGAACATTGACACGAAACTGCAAATGGGCTACCATGACGATGCAGCAGCAGTTCTATCGCTGCCATCAACACGCAGACCATGTGATGCACCACCCTCACGCTCAAACCAGCAAGCAATTCAACGATAACCTAGTTCTTAGCAGCAAACTTACAAAACCATTTTGTCTTCATTTAAACTGAGTTTTAACTTTTAATGAGGGTGGCAGTTTTTACTACAAGCACATCTCCAGGTATGCTACCATTTTCACGTTAACTACTAGTAAACTGTTCAGGATGATAAATATACTCAAACAGACTTTAAATTTTGACGACATAAAATTGCTATATTAAGTCACCGAAACAAGTTAGTATTTTATTCAACGAAAAAAACCACAAGTAGTCTCCTGAAATAAAAGCCGAAAAAAGTCTGCCGAATTTAAAAAAAAATAAAAACAGAGAAGTCAAACCGCTAAATATAACCCGCAAACCCATGCATTTGCAATGGGCACAGGAACAGGCAGGTGCTTGTTCCTAGTGACACCAATGTATTTTTCTTATACATCCAGATAGGACAGCTCATCTGCGGAATGCACAAGATATATATGATATTCCGATGTTCATGGGTTGTCCCCCAGGACAGACCCAGCCATATGACCGCATGCGGTCGCCGCCATGCACCGTGCCATACACAAGTGCAAGATTTGGTTTTATGGTTTCATGGTCGTTTAACGTCCGAAAGCGATTCAGGCTATGAACGCCATAGTGAAGGACTCCAGAAATTTCAACCGCCTGGGGTTCTTTAACATGAACTGACATCGCACAGTACACAGACGGACCTCTGTGTGATGTCAGTGCACGTTAAAGAACCCCAGGTGGTTGAAATTTCCAGAGCCCTTCGCTACGGCGTATCTCATAGCCTGAGTCGCTTTGGGACGTTAAACCCCATAAACCAAACCAAACTAAAAAGAGCGCGAGACTGTATAAGAAAGAAATGAAACCAAAAAAAAAAATTTAAGCAGTGCGCACAATTTCACGCCCACTTAATATTAATAGCTGCGTGCGTTCGCGCACAATGAATTATGGGTCTTGATGCATATAGGCAACAAAGAAAAGCTATAGGCACGCGCATGATGCGTCAAACGGTTTGTTGATCGAAACAAATGAACTACGACCCTATTTATCCAATCTTGCACCTGGGTCCGTCACAACAGAGCTCTGTGCGAACAGCTGCGGCATTATGTACGACCGGCTAAAAGAGTGGCTGCGTGCACGCTTTCAATCAGTCCCGACGTGTGCGTCGAGGCAAGCATGTATGTGTTTGTGGATGTGTTCAAGCTAACACTGTGAGGCACAGGCTTGAACATACCTCGCACAGTCTGCGGAAATGCTATTTTGAAGTTATTTCTACAAATAAAAACAGGTTAAGACGCGCGAGACGCTTGAACTAGAAAGTGAAACAGTGGCTAAAGATAAACAGGAAAACCTCATTAATCCAGACTTCATTCAAGGAGCCAGAAGAAATGTCTGAATTATCTGAAGGTCTGCATTAAAGAAGTATAGACAAATTTTGGTTACATGGTTTTACCTTTATCACATGGTATATTTGCCTGCGATCACTAGATCATTTATAACTGAATTTATTCTCTCACTTTATTGTTTCGGTTTCTGTTTTACAAGCCGAACGCTGTATAGAATTAATATACTGAGTGCTGGCTATGATGTCAAAGGTCAATATAGGTCACGTGAGGCGCTCGTAGAAAACTGCAGTATAACCGCTGCTTCTTCACTCTAGATTCCGACTGCCCTGTTGTGCCTTTTTTAGGCGGTGCGGGCAGGTCAATATTAAATTTATTTATTTTCAACCTTCCCACACTATACTTTGTGAAACACTAGCTCACACCCCGCAACAACGCAGGTTTCCCAAATGAAGAACGAAAAGCATCTGATGATGGCATTCTCATGCCCGGCCCGAAGGAAGATCAATGCAGAAAAAGAAAGGGTATTTCAAAGCTTAATGCAAGAACATATTGGCATAATATGGCACACACTACAGCTAGGAAACGACAAAAACCTAGCACTACAGAGAGAGACAAGGAAATCTAAAAATCGCATAACGTCAACGCCAAAATACTTCACGGATAGTTTTGACCCCCGAAGTAATTTCTGCAGCCGTAAGGCAACAGGCTCAAAACAATTACATCATGACAATAACACCACAAAAAAGTAAATATATTTCCAGCAATAGCCGGGCCACCAGTTGCAAGCAAGAAGCTAGAACAAGTCATTTACCAACAATTATTCCTCATAACTGCGCGTACATCAACTGGAAGATCCAACCACTTTAACACAACCAGCAAAGAGACACAGCATTTCCACAAGCAACTAGGGAACCTCTCACCTCAAGTTCAAGGAAACCACAATTTACTATCCAACACGACACTGGTTGTGAAGAGAAAGCGACAGCCAGGTTTCAGTTATCGCATTGCAACCACTCAAGCAAGTTTACCCCAACCAAGATTAACCCAACGTTGGCGAAACAAGCTTTTTTGAAACCCAACGTGACTGGGGGCAGCTGTGATAGAGCACAGCCCCCAGTCACCCCTGAAGAAGGAGCCGAGCCAGCTTCGAATCGTTGGGTTTCAAATTAAAGACAGTTTTGGTTGGAGACATGTCAGAGCTTATTGTAAGTACACTACGCTATTTTTTTACCATACGCTATCTCATATGCCCATGTTATAATGGTACTACTTTCGGCAATGTCAGATTGTCACCTCTGTACTAATATCGCAGCAAGTGGTAGAGCTGCAAGGAACTATATAATACTGAGGTGGAGTATAGCAGCCGCTTCTCTCCTCTCTTGAGCTCTTATATTTTGTCTTGTATTTTCGCATTACTTCCTTATCATGTAACATAATTGTGTCCTGGTATCTTTTCGTTGATTGGTTGCATACTATCATCCCTGTGTTTAATTCCTCCTATCTATGGCTTACGTATGTACCTTTGCAACACTAAATCTCTAGTTGCTAACAAGTTAATGGAGTGCCTTTTGTAACTTGACTACTTGTTTTAAGCTCTGTGTTGTTTCAGTGTTTTGTCTGCTGCCCCTTGCTTCAAAGTAAATTGTTCTGTCAACCTGCCTTACACCTCATTCCTTTGATCAGTGGCTATCATACCCTAGTTACATGCTTGACTTAACCGTGGTTAAGCGCAACCACGGTTAGGTGGAGTTAACTTTGGTTATCGTGAACCTGCGTCCTCTGTACAAATCTCCTTCTTGTAACTTATAAACAATTTGGACGGGGCTGTTCTGGCCACTCTACACCCCCTCCAGGCCTCGGTGATCACCGTAGCGGTCGGCAGGCTGGCCCGATAGATATGCAAAATCGTCAACGTCAACCAACTGCCAGGCCCCCGTATACTGACAGTTAAGTAGCCGAAGCCACTGAACCTGCCAGGAAGAAAATCACATCCACTCTCCTTTGTTCTTCTCTTCCCGTCTCACAATGTTTCCTTATTGTTTCGACATTTCGATTCATACTGGGTGCTGCATTTGGTGGTGAGAAGAGGCAGACTAGCGCAGGAGACTGGTTATTCGACCAAATATTAAAAAAAAGTAACAAAGGACACTTTAGGCTACTTAATTACATGCTTAGAAGGTGAAAGCATATGTAACTTATAATTTCCCTTCCTTTCTAACGACACATCTAATAATTAGCATACAGGAGGCATAAGGCAACTTATACACTAGATTCACCTTTCTTCACGAAGATGCAATGCAATTTTGTGGCCTGTTGGGTGCATTCTCGCTTTGCAATCTCGAGGTCCTTTGTTCAATGCCCCGCACCTTGGCAAGAATTTTTTTTAGAGTGAAAGCACTATTAGCATTCTACCCCGCAAAATTAAAAGGCGGACTTGACCCCTCTGACACGACTGGCTTCTCCATCTACGGGAGATAGAGCAGCCGTGGTTGTATTTTTAAAGAAAGGAAAGGCTCATTGGCTCGCTGGGTCAGCGGACATCTCAATTACAGGAACACTGTACCGCAATCATGCTTTGAAGTACCTGGCAATGGTGTCCACAGTGCTGCCAACCTCCGGCGCAACCTCTCCCTCAATTTTGCAATTGAAAATTCCCTAGATACGAAAAATAGCGTTCAATTGTGAAAAAATGTATATTTATGCGTAGTTCAGTAGCAAGTTTTATCATGCAGCTACCCTATTACTAGACGTTGATAAGCACATTAGCTGTAAATTTATATTGAAGGATCTAAAATGAAGAACTTCTAAATGAAACTACAAGATAAACCCTTATATAGAGTTCTTTGGAAATTACAAATTAAAGGCTCTATTGTGTATGTGTTTTTTTTTTCACTGCATGCAAGATATTAGTAAACATGCGTTGGCATGTGGAATCAAATGAATTTTTTCCCCTCAAGTTGTGTCGGTTTCGACTTCAGCCGAAGGATACCACGTGCAAAATTGCTGGAGGTCGCTTGAGGAGTGTACAAAAACTGCTCGTCCATTTGCTGTGATTGCTCTAGAGGATGGCTGATGTAACAATTGAGTCAATTAAAACAATAAAGCAGTGATTGTTACAGCTTTTGTACGCCTCATGTGACCTCAACTCACTTTGTTAGTCCTGGTGGAACTGGGAATTATGGTTTACGGTTTTGGGGTGTGTAATGTCCCGAAGCGACTAAGGCTATGAGAGACGCCGTAGTGGAGGGCTCCGGAAATTTCGACCACCTGGGGTTCTTTGAGTGCACTCACATCGCACAGTACAAGGGCCTCTAGAATTTTGCCTCCATTGAAATTCGACTGCCGACGTCGGGATCGAAGCCTCAATCATCTTTCGGGTCAACAGCCGAGCACCATAGCCACTGAGCCACCACGGCGGCAGAACTGGGAACTGTCCTCCTAGTTAGACTAGCTAAGATTTCCAGCAAGGCACTCCTTTCTCAAAAAATAAAAATGATGCCCTTGTTCTTTCCTAGTTATCAAAATAAGCATGCAGATATGCTAACTAAATAGGAATTTCACGTCGTGCAGTGAGCTCCAAATACAGCGTGAGAAAAGGGCGCGCGTGTTCCACTGGCCACGTCAGGGACCATACGCGTCCGATTACGTCCATGTAAAAGCCGGTTCGCATGCAAGCGACTGAAAATTGAGCAGCGCAGTGCTGCGAAAAATTTGTAATTTGTTGGAACATCGCCGCTCTGACTGCTGGAGCCGCCGCGATGGCTCTAACAGCTTTTGCGCCGCAGCAAAAAAGTTCACAAGCGTTTTCACTTGCTTGTGAACCACTTACCATCCAAAACCTTCGCCCTATTTCGCTAACCTCATGCCTCGGGAAGCTCCTCGAGCATGTTGTGTTAGCGAGACTCACAAGTCACATGGCGGACAACAATCTTTACCCGCATAGCATGGTGGGATTCCTCCCCCATCTATCCGCACAGGACGCCATGCTGCAACTCACACACGACCTTTTTGACCCGCTTCTTCCATGGCACACCAAGGCAGTCTTAGCTTTGGATCTTTCCAAAGCTTTTGATCGCATTGAACATCAGGCGATCATGACTGCCCTATCCCCATTGAATGTGGGTGTGTGCACGTATGCCTACATTCAAGCATTCCTCACTGACCGCACAGCTGAGATACACTTCGGCCCTTTGTCTTCCCCCTCCTACACGCTTCAGAGTATCGGCACCCCTCAAGGGTCCGTCCTTTCCCCCTTTCTCTTTAACATTACCCTCATCCCCCTCGCCCGAAAATTGGCAACTATTCCCCACCTGAAGCACACTCTTTATGCCTACGATATCACCCTGTGGACCACCCACGGCAGTGACGGCGGCATAGAGAACACCTTACAGGAAGCAGCCACACTCACCCAAAATTATGCACGGACCATCGGACTGTCTTGCTCCCCAGAGATGTCCGAACTGCTCCTCATCCGTCCTAAGAACCACCGCTGTACCCGCTCCCCCATTGTCACTGAACTGAATGGTGACCCGGTACCTGAGGTTGGCACCCTCCGTGTATTGGGCCTGCACATCCAGAACGATGGCAAAAACACCACCACCCTCAAGAAACTCAAGCAGGTTGTAGGCGCGATATTGCACCTCATCTGAAGGGTTTCGGGACATCACAGAGGCATGAAGGAGCGCGACCTATGTCGCCTCATTCATGCCTTTGTCCTCAGCCGTGTGCTGTACATGCACTACCCCATACTTACAACTATCCAAACATGACATAAATGCTTTGGATGCTTTGATTTGCAAGGCATTCAAGGTAGCACTTCATCTTCCCCTCAACACACCCACAGACAGATTACTAGGCCTGGGCCTCCACAACACGATCGGGGAACTGGTGGAGGCCCACCGACAGGCCCAATACATCAGGCTCACACAAACCTCCACAGGTCGGTATATCCTGGACTCCCTCGGAATCAGAATACCGGCCAATGACCCAACCCTCCTCGCCATCCCACGACCCCTTCACCAGGAGCTCCTCATCAGACCGCTCCCGAGGAATATGCACCCGACCCACCATGAGCAGCGCCACAGAGCCCGTGCGAAGGCACTCCATCGAGCGTACGGCCCGAGCCGGACGCTGTATGGGTGGACGCTGCCTGCACGGGTGATGAAGCGACAGCAGCTAGCTGTGGTGGACTCCTCTTTATCCGCCCTTCTCACACTACCTCTCCCTCCAGACACCTCCCCAGAAGCTGCAGAGGAAGCCGCCATTGCACTTGCTATCACCCGCACGGAAGCCCGGTACATTTTAAGTGATTCTAAATTTTGCTCGAGGCCGAGTCCATGTCCCTGCTTTTGGCATACTAGACTCGCCCGATGCACCCCCGCCCCGCCAAGTGGAGCTGATATGGGTGCCCGCGCACTCCGGGAATCCCGGAAACGAGGCCGCCAACCTTTTAGCCCGAGGTTCTTTAAACCGGGCTCAGGTGCCCTCGGATCGGGGATACACGAAGGAGCGCATGCACCCATTCAGCGAGCTGACGCAGGCCTACAGAGCCTCACGCCAGCTCTACCCCCCGCCCCACCCCTCCCTAGATAACAAATACGCAACGCTCTGGCGCAGACTACAGACACACACTCTTCCCTCACCCCTTACCCTAGCCCACTATCATCCCTCCTTCCCCACTCCAGCATGCGCCCTATGCCCAGAACCCTTCGCCTCTTCCCTCCACATCCTTTCCCTCTGCCCGGCGGACCCTTCCCCGCGGGACCTAGAAAACCTCAAGACCTGGGAGGACTGGGAGACCCTGCTGCGCTCGGAGGACCCGGCCGTGCAGACCATCGCAACCGGCCGAGCTGCCAGTGTTATGGACCTTAGGAACATAAACACTTGAGTGCAGTGGGGTCCTGCGGGGACCCTGGGGCGTGCCCCGAATTCCTTGTACAATAAAGTTTTCTCACTCTTGCTTGTGAAACAGGCTTTACTCGAGCACGCGGCAGTGTTGTGCGGGCCTCCAGTTGTAGAGAAAAAACAATGAAAATGCTTGTACTGCCTTCGCAATTTCCCTACATTACACAACAACTCTCTTTTCCCCTAAAACAACGTCCAAATTCTCCAGAGCTAGAAAACCCTCTAGGGTTGGCAGCACTGAGTGTCCGCCGAGGAAACCACCGAGGAAATCATCATTCCTGATGATTTCCTCGGTGGTTTCCTAAACCCCACGCCGGATTTGATTGCGAATGGCCGTAAATGAAAACTCAAACTCGGTATTTTCGAACTCCAACATCGTAATATACATAGCATCACCCAATATTCTGCATAGGGAATGTATATCTGATTTTGGATTATAATATTGCCCCGCGAAGGGGGCATGGGCCGTACCCGACAGCAGTGCAACGTCGGGACAACCCGTGGCGCAGCAGGAGCAAGCTCCAATACTACGCCATCGCACAAAAATTTCTCAATATCAGTGACCCAAATCGGGTCATATCAGATATTAAGCTGATAAGAACAGATACTACACATGATCTTAGCCAAAAGGCCGAGAAGCGATAACCCCAAATTGCTTTTGACCCAGACCACCTCCAAGCTGACCCACACAGTAGTACCAGTTACGCGCACAGTCTAATAGAAAAAGGAGAATCACCAACTCTCACTAACGCAAAATCATACATCTTGTAGAAAAAAGCGACCGATCCTGAAGGTATCTGTTATTGCCACCACTAACAACGGCCTCAGGAACGAGGATCGCTTATATAAATATCGACACAAATATCGCCGGCCGGAGACAACGTGATCTTCGCGGAGACGCCATATCTCCGCGGAGACTGAATAGTGGCGGCACCTGGTGGCAGCATAGGAAACTATTTTGCCACTTAGTCGCCCTCCAGACGACCCCACTCGGAAACCTGGCCATGGGTAGCAGTGCAAGGTCATTGCTAGCGCTCTGTCTAGGATATCCCTCCAAGGGCTATCCTTTGCTTTGTAAGGCCCCCCCCCCCCCCCCCCCCCCTTCAGGGAGAGAGGTCCCAAGTGCCATGTAAGGGGCTACGCCCGCAATGCTCTTTGGTCCTATTTAGAAAATTCTAACACATGTTGATGTGCGTTCTTTTTTTTTTTTTTCTTTTTTTTTTCATCACTGTGTGATTCAGTTCTTATGTGTTTTTTTTTTTTCTCTTGGTTGCTCTAGTGTGTGTGTGTGCTGGCCGTAACGTTCCGCAAAATGTTAGATGCTGTGTTTAGTAACTTTCGAAGCCGGGATTTTTCTTGATTTTTTGCGGGGTTTGCTACATGGGAATTTTTTTTTCAAATACCTCATATTAGCCTTTTCTTTTTTTTTTTTCGTTCCTCTTATTAACTTGTACCTGCCTTCTTAACTTGTTTACTTCTGTTTTCAGCCGTTTGTATTCTGTGTTGTATATCTGTTGTTTTCTTTGATGAATTCCCCCCTATGTAATGCCCGCATTGGGCCTTTAGGGTATTGAAATAAATAAAATGTTTCCACCATCAGAGAGAGAAACCAAAACGGAGAATTTAGCCGCAATTTAAAAACCATTGGCATGCTACTCTGCATGAGAAAGGGTACTTGAAAGACAAATACGGAAGGAAAGCGGTGCAGAAAAGGTAAAATAAAAAAATTGGAAGACGCTGGAGTGGAACGCGACAGCATGTTGCAGCGCTGCCAGGGAGTACAAGGAACCGAACGCCATCGCCCGTTCAGCGCGACGCTTTGCCCGTTGGAAAGCTTTGAAGCAACGTATTTTTGAGGAGAGGAAATCAAAGTAATTGTCTCAATTCTCGGTGGACACCCGAACCCACCCGTCAGGAAAGGGAGGCAAGTGGGAATGAAAGGAGAGAGAGAGAGAGAGAGAGAGAGAGAGAGAGAGAGAGAGAGAGAGAGAGAGAGAGAGAGAGGGGTGCCGTAGAGAGGAACGCGACAGCGTCATGCAACGCTGCTAGGGAGTCCACAGAACGTCATCGCCCGTTCGGCTCTAGGCCTTGCCCGTCGGCAAATTGGTTTTTGAGGAAAGGAAACGTACCTGTCTCGCATATCTCGGTGGACACCTGAACCTCGCCGAAACGGGAAGGGAAAAAGATGGGAGTGAACGAAGACACTGCATTCACTAGACGCGCCTTTGCTCATTCCAAACCACCGAGCTGGCACGGCGCTCGTCTCGCACTCAGGAGACCCTTGTTCGATTCCCCAGCTCAACCAATTCCCTACTAGGTTTTATTTCTTTATTTATTTTACTTGGAGCATCACTATACTATCCCTTTAATTGGTTGCAAGGTTACTAGCGAAAGTACAATTGGCCCCGTTTGAAATTCGCGCACTGTGACGTCATGAACTTGCACACCGTTCCTTTCTTGGCCGAGCCAGAGCAGAAAGGGAAATTTTGCACGTTTTCACCGTGCTGCTTTTTCGAATCCGCTGATGGCAGGAAACGTGCCTTCAAATTCAATGTCAGTGACGAAAAAACAACGTGTGATGCTCACGGAAGCACTGACTATGCGCTCTTCTCGAGCGCCTGCCTGCCGCAGTCGGAGCTATCCGAGAAAACTTTGCGCAGAATAACACAAGACGGAGGTTCTCCCTCCGCCTTGTGTTATTGTGCGCCAAGTTTCTCCCTCCGTCTTGTGTTATTCTGCGCAAAGTCGTCTTGAATATGTCGCTACACCAACTGGCCCAACGTTCTGCTCTACTGTTTCGGGGCTATCCTTGGTGCCGTCGGTTGTCGTCATCACTTGGTCAATATCTTACGTAGTATCGTGGGCGAGATCTCCGGCGCACTCTGAGCGTTCTGTTCCTGAATCGGATCCGAAAAAGCTGAAAATTCAACCGCGAATATCTCAATACCTGTTGCACTTAGGGACATGCAGCAAAGTGTTGGTTTTGGTTTTATGGGGTTTAACGTCCCAAAGCAACTAAGGCTGAGAGACGCCGTAGTGGAGGGCTCCGGAAATTTCGACCACCTGGGGTTCTTTAACGTGCACTGACATCGCACAGTACACGGGCCTCTAGAATTTCTCCTCCAAAGAAATTCTAGCCGCCGCGGCCGGGATCGAACCCGCGTCTTTCGGGTCAGCAGCCGAGCACCATAACCGCTGAGCCACCGCGGCGGCTGCAGCAAAGTGTGTTTGCTTTCAATCAGTACAGTCTCCAAAACTGCGATTGCAATATGCAGGATAAAGTGAAGAGTTAAAAAGATAATTAACAAAATTTGGCTAATTAATTAAATAAATTTGACCGCTACGTCCACATCTTGTGTCCGCCAAGCCGAATACACATTCCGTGAAGGCGGCATTCACAGTACTGCCAGCCCCTCTTAAAAAAAAAAAAAAATCTGTAAACGGTTTAAAAAAACATCCTGTATACCAAACACTCAGAAAAAAAAATGTGTGATACATACGCAGACGCAGCTACAGACGCAGCTACAGACGCAGCTACAGACGCAGAACAGAAAGTTTTTCCATTTGATGCACTGAAATCGATAAAGAAGGGAAAAAGCCTCATAATGGCTGAAAGCATCATAGCCGAAAACGTCACTGACGTGCTCAGCGACGCCAAGCTCGCTATAAAGAATTGTAGACGCAGTATCACAAGAGAAGCGGCTTACCTCTTGATGGAACACGAAGATAGAATCCTCGACAAAGAGGAAAAAAATTACCGAAGACACTTTGGAAATTCTAAAGTGTGCTTGGCGAAAGCCTTGTGGTCAACCCACTGCCGCTTCCCCGAACCGCTTGGCGCCGCTTTGGAGCCATGCGTCTCACTCATAACCACTCACAACCTACAATGAGATCACAACAAGGAGCAAACACTAACCAGAACTCTCCCACCACCACATAAATGACACCAACAGGTAGCCTAAGACAAATACAGACAAACACTCCAATCCGAACTACTTTGCTAAATTTATTGACGGAATAAATCCTCTCTGCCGCTTTTGAGGGGAGAATCTATAGCCATATTACGAGCTTATACGAGTTTGTACAGACGAGCTTGTATACGAGCTTGTACAGACCTACCGAGGACATCCTACCAGATCCCTCACAGGAAGCCCATGGGACCTTCTTGGGACCACCGAGGACCAGTACACGCAAGCCAGGGTCCCCCAGTGGGCCAACCGAGCCAGAAGTCTACACGGCATCTGAGCAACACCCAGCGGTCCCAAAACCACTTCCCCTTTCCCTTCAATAAAGTTTATTCCACTCCATTCTTCTTTCTGAACGGGTCCCCAGTCGAAACTCAGTAAACCCTTGTGTTTTTAAGCGTATGTCAGTCTACTTAATAAGTATATAACTTCTCGTGGTTCATAGTGCATTCCTCGCAACAGTTATACATATATACAAACACTCTCGGGGCGACGGGGCGAAATGCGTTGCCGGCTGCCGGCACACATCCGTATCGAGACTGTTGGCTTATCAGAGTAATCAATGAACTGTAAGTGCGTCGTTATTGTCTCTTTGTTTGCTTCTGTTATCTAGACAAAGACAGCAACTACTCTTGCTCATTTTGCCATTTGGCATTGCTTGTATCTGTATGTGGCCAACAACCCATTATGAACTATAGATTTCCGTACCATACTACTCCGATCGGCCAAACAGGATGTTTTGTTGTGCAATTAACTATAACGTTCGAAAGCGAAACAATTTTCCCGGAATTTCGTATATCGTTTATGCGCTAGCAGGAAACAACTACACTGCTTGGTCAGCATGCTTAGGTGATAGTAACTTTTCGCATTTTGCTTATTAATTCTTTATTCATTAATAAAATCCAGTGTATGTTCTCCAAGCCTAGCACTAATTTGCTGTTTCTAACTTCTCTAACCTACCGCCTCCCCCATCCGCGACCATCGTGTGTGACCCCCTGATAAAAGTTCCGCGGACGCATTTGGGGCCTACCTAGAGTCACTAATCCAGTGATTTTAGGCCTATCTACCGACACATGACAACACCAGAAGCGGATTTAGGGGAGGCGGGGATAGAAAAAGAGGTCGCCCCCTCTCCCAAGTGAAGTATTTTACTTAGGAAAACTATACTGGAGCCCTTTTTTTTTTTGCGAGCGAAAAAGTTCAAGAAATACATGGTCCAACGGGGCCGCCTTCTCCAGGAACGACCCATAACCTCAGCCCCCCCCCCCCCCAGCAAACACCTCCCAGCTCGGACCTTGCCATTCAGCAACAGCTGATTAAACAAGCCCGGGCGGCAGCGATAGCCACTGGGGTCCTGAAATGACACCACCCGTTCTGCAACCTTTCATTTTCTTATTTTCTCTTACTTTTTTTCAATAAATGTTTTCAACAACCAGCACACTTGAATTCCTCGTGAAGTATCTGGACTCGATTTTATTAGTCGGCGCACGGTCAGCAAAGTGCCGGACTACGAGCTGATGATACCTCCCCCCCCCACACACACACACACACACTTTCTCAACGCCCCCCCCCCCCCCCCCCCCCCCCGGATACTGAGCAGTGCTTCATGAAGGCACAAGACACAATCCGTAATAAACAACAGTCACAACAAAAGCAACAACAGCAACCAAATCACAAGGGAACTGCGAGCAGTAAGGACTCATAGTGAACAGCCAGCTTCCGCAATGCGAGTACAGCTGCCCTTCTCGGCCGTATTTTTTTGCCACAGCAGCCAGCGACCGCCAGCAGCATCACGCCAGAGCTAGGCCTATACCAGAAACGCATCTATGGTACACGCCGGGAACACTACGCCGCAGCTAGGCCTCCCGTTTTCTCTTTTTCGGGAAATCTGAGGAGTTAAATTTGACGAAAAGCGAATTTTGACCTCGTTCCGGGTAATTTTAAGAACCGAAATTGTTTCCGAGCTGCACGAAAATAGGTCCTAAAATAGGGCATTTTGGGCTCATAACTCAGGGGATTTTCGGTTACTGCACGGAGCTCCGGGTGGCTCGCTCACAACGCTGCACAAAGGCGTCCAAATTACCGACTTTAGTTGTCACACCCAGAAACTATGGACAAGCGCACACCATGTTCGGTTTTCGCCCTCACAAGTCTGCACAGGATATACTTCTGCAGCTTCACCACGACATCTTAGATCCTGTCGAATGTCCCCACAACGACAAGGTGGTCCTGGCCTTGGATCTTAAAGGCGCATTCGACAACGTCAAACACGAAGTAATCCTGGACCACCTCAGTAACACCAACTGTGGCCACAAAACATTCAACTACATAAAACAATTTCTTACAGACCGTCAAGCCTACATACGCATACAAGATGCGGAACACGGGCCATACACCATCGGCTCGAGGGGAACACCTCAAGGCGCGGTCCTGTCTCCCCTCCTCTTCAATTTGGCAATGCTTCATCTTCCCTCCAAATTGTCCTCTTTGCCCGGGATACATCACGCTCTTTATGCGGATGACATTACAATCTGGGCCACGCAAGGTAACCTGGGCCACATGGAATCCTGCCTGCAAGCAGCGGCGACCCTAGTCGACGACTACGCGGCCTACTGCGGACTCCAGTGCGCCCCATCTAAATCAGAATTTGTGCACATACGTCCCTCCCCTCGGGACACAACTCCGCTTTTCATCAGTCTCCCCTCGGGACCGATCCGGGAGTCCAAGGAGATCCGCGTCCTTGGTCTCTTCATACACCACCAACGCAGAGTCGACACCACCCTAGCCAAACTTCGCACGGTGGGAGACCAGGTGGGCCGCATGGTCCGCCGGGTCTCCAACAAGCGGGGCGGATTACGAAGCAAGGATGCACTGCGGCTTGCCCATGCTTTCGTAACGAGTAGAATCCTCTACTCAACCCCCTACTTGCACCTGCGCAAACATGATGATGACCAACTGGAGGTCATCCACCGGAAAGTCATCAAGCGGGCTCTCGACCTCCCGGTCACCACGTCCAACCAGCGACTTCTGGCCTTGGGCGTGGTAAACACATTTCGGGAGCTTCGAGAAGCCCACTTAGTCAACCAATACACGCGTCTTGCACAGACCACGTCCGGTCGCCGCCTCTTGGACCGGCTACACATCAAACATGACTACCATATTGAGGAAAGGGAGAGAGTGCCAGAACCCTGGAGACGCGCCCTCCGGGTCCGACCCCTTCCCCGCAACATGTCCAGAGAAGACCATAGCGGTCGTCGCCAGGCGCGCGCGGAAGCGTTGGCGCGATACTATGGTAACCAACAACATGTGTATTACGTGGACGTTGCCGGCCCACACCACGGGGTGTGGTACACGGCCGCAGTCGTACACAACACAAACACAGTCAACGGGCTCACTTTCAAAGCCTACAGCGCAACACACGCGGAGGAGAATGCCATTGCTCTTGCTCTCACTACTCCCAAGTCGAAACACATCATCACCGACTCGCGAGGGGCCTGTCGGAACTATGAGTTGGGCTGGGCTCCCCCGCTTGCCTGGCGCATATTGGAATATAGCTGCCGACGCGAAGATCCAACTCCACGCAACCTGATTTGGGCCCCCGGTCACCAGGGCCTCCAGGGAAACGAACAGGCCGATCAGGCCGCCCGCGCACTCTCTCCCCGGGCTATCTCCCTGTCCTTGGAAGGGTACTCCCAATCAGACAATCTGGCCATTACATTCAAACAAATCACCGATTACTACAAGGAGGAGCACCGGCGCTACCCGGCCCCTTGTAAGGGTCTGGATCGCGCTGACGAGCGCCTCCTCATCAAAATTCTCACTAACACTGTACTGTGCCCGGCGGTGCTTAAACATTTCAATACATCCTTTGATGGCACGTGCCAGTTCTGTGGGGAGGTGTCTGACACCTTCCACATGGTGTCATGGGGCGTGCCAATCTAACCCATCTATCCCCCCCCCCCCCCCCCCCAACCCCAACCCCACCAGAGAGGACTGGGAGGCGGCCCTGCTCGGCTGTCAAGATCTAAAGAGCCAAAAGGCCTTGGTTCACCGGACGCGGGCGGCGTTGCTTGCCAATGGGGCCCCGGAATAGGGGCTCCATCTAGTATTGTTAGGGGAAAGGGCCAATAGGGCCTACCCCAATCACTTCTCTGTAAATATTTATTGCATTATAAATGTTTTTCACCACCACCACCTTCAACGGCAAGTTGCCCGTGAACGCAATCTTTTCGTGCATCGTAAGATTGCAGCATAACGGTCCATATATATACGCAGATATCTCCTCGGAAAGCTTGTCTATAGTTTTCTCCTATTTGCTGTCAAAAACGCGCCCTATCGGTTTCCTACTCCGTGCTGGCGCTTTTGCAAGCTTTAAAAAATTACAAGGAACTTTAGCGGCTAAAGTGGTGAAAGGCGAAAGCCTGACTGTTGCATTCTGCTACGCGATTGTTCACTTCCCATTCTGTTGGTGCATTAATTAACTGCCAATTAATGACGCTTAATCTTTGCCTTTAGGAGTGGAACGCGACCGCGTGTTGTAGCGCTGCCAGGGAGTCCGCGGAACGCCACCACCCGTTCGGCGCGATGCGTTGCCCTTTGAACGCAACGCTTTTTGAGAATAGGAAATAGCGCAGTAATTCTCTGTCATCTCGGTGGACACCTGAACCGCACCGCACAGGAAGGGAGGAAATGGAGTGAAAGAAGAAAGAGGGGCCGTAATGAAGAAAATGAAAATTGTAATTTGAGGAAAGGAAATTACGCAGTAACTGTCTCACATATCTCAGTCGGTCACGTTACGCTTGCTCCAAACGAGCGCGCGCATACCCCAACCCCTGGCGCATGAAGCACATCGACCCAGACTACGACGGACAACATGTGTGTGACCAGTGCAGTGAACGTGTAGACTTGACCCATATGCTGTGTGGTTGTGCATCAAGTGACGCCTACGCCCAGAACAAGGAACATTGGGACAAAGTACTAAAGAGTGCTTCACTTCACGACCAGCTTCGGGCTGTCCAGGAGGCCCGCGCGGCGGCGGAGAGCTTCGGGCTCTCTGTGCCTACGCGGGAGCTGCCCTCTACACCTGGCGCCTAGCCGAGTGTCCTTCAGGACCCCTACTGTGAGAAATAAAGTTTTACCACCACCACCATCTCGGTGTACACCAGTCAAAAATTGTATTTGAGGAAAGGAAATTGCGCAGTAACTGTCTCACTATTTCGGTGGACACCCGTCAAAATTCGCGCGCAGTGACGTCACGACCATTTCGACCAATCTGAAACGCGGACAAATTTGCTAACACGTCTTGGTCACGGCAGTATGAGAAAGGCTTTCGCCTTAAAAGCAAGATTTTGCTGTGCACCGCAAAATTAAACCAGTCACGTTCTTAACAGCATCGTACAATATGCCACAGACTCCTCACACTTAAAAGTGATGTCCTATAGAAAGCTGGACCTGTCACTAATCAGCAGCAATTATAGTCTCGCGTTTCTATAGCCAAACCCGTCGCCTTTTTCTGGAGTCCCCCCGCAACACAGCCTTTCATGACCCACGTACACAGTTCAGCTTTCCACGTAAAAAAATTGTGAGGACACTTTGGCAACTAAAGTGTTTGGAGGCGAAAGCCGAGGACTCTGCCGTGACGACTTCCGGTGAATGTGACGTCACACCCGGGGATCTAAAGTGTTCATAACGCTCAATTACACATTTCTCCATCTAATCTGACACTAATCCGACGTTTTTCCGACCATTCTGTGACAATTCTCACTATGCCGTGACGACTTCCGGTGGATGTGACGTCATACCGTTCCCGTGGCTATATCGACGTCCGCGTTATTTCGATGCAATTTTGACATTTTTGACTATAATTAACTAATAATTATACAGTCGTAAAACGTGGCTTCTAGCTTCATTTTTTCCTCCTCTATCTGAAGCAGCCATTCGTTTTCTCCTATCTTTTTTAGTTCCCGAGTTAACACGCTGCCAAAGGTGTGACACCTTCTGCTAACGGACGACAGTATGAGCCATTAAAGGCTTTCGCCTTAAAAATCCGCTTGCCATTAAACTCCATGGAAGATGGACGCATGCGCCGGCATACTTCTCGCCGAAGACGGCTGGATACCTCTGTCGACAACGCGAGCCACACAGGCACCGATGAGCACCGCTTGCTTGTAAGTTATGCACGGCGCTGTCCGGATGATGACTCCGCGCATCACACGCACAATATACGTACACCTCTCTGTGTCACATTTTCAGCGCGTACAGCTCATCCGTGCAGTGTTGCGCTCTCCGAAGGGTGCGGGGGGGGGGGGGGGGGGGGAAGGGAGGGGAAAGGGGCATACACACACATATATATACAACAGTATTAATATATACATTTCGCGGCGGAAGAGTTGCGCCTGAACGAACGAAGCAACAATTCCGCTGACCGCCACATCCGCCGGCGTCAGATGTTATGTACACAGTCGGGGCGCAGCCTGTGTTTATACAAAGGTAGAAATACAGCACAAAAACGAAGGCAGACCCGGAAGCTCCGCCCAGAGGATGCGGTATAGTGTGTGCACCGTTAGCGCGGATCGCTTTGTTTGGCGTGTTTATTTTTTCTTTTGGCGACGCAGTAGTGGACGGCAAATTACAAGGTTCGCTCCCTTATCGAGGGAACACGACACAGGGTATTGTAGTACGCATATTGCTGCTGTCACGACAATTCCACTTCGCAGATTTCCCGGGTACAGAAAATAAAAGAACATGTAAAAAAAAACGCTACATAGACATCTCGTCCACGCAGTACGTCCCACGAGCACAAAGCGGCGAAAGGGGCTAATGTGCGTACGGTTCGAACACTCCCGTACATGCTTGACGCTATATGCGATGCTTCTGAGCCGAGACAGGCCGAAGCAAACCTTCTACTACGCAACCCTTCCCCCGACTCACAAAGACGTATTATTTCGTTATCCTGTCATCTGCCGTCGTTGCCTCATCTGCAACCGGCCAGCGAAGAAAAGGGTATAGCATGACGACGCTGGAGGTAGCCCAGGTTATTAAAAAAAAAAAAAAAAAAAGCTTGGGAGACACTTAACGCACCTTAAGAGTGGATTGCGATAGCATATCCCAATGTTGCTACTTTGGTCAGGCCAAAACCAACCACTGATTCTAACCGGATTTTCCCACCAGTTTTTTCTTGCTTCTCGTCCTTCTCTTTTTGGTCTTTCTGCCCTCTCTTTATTTCTTCCGAGGGCAGGTCGTGATGACGTCACCAGGTCACGCGACCTCTCTCTACCAATCATTAATTCCCAGCTGCCACGGTGGGCAGGGACCTCTCTCAATCCGGCGGACCCGTTGTCACCTGCCGCGGTGGGTAGGCAGCGATGACGTCACAAGGTCACGCGACCTATCTCAGCCAATCAGCAGATTCCGCGACACATGCCGCTGTTTTTTCGCGGAATGTGGACGCTAATGTAATAAGTCGAAATTCGCAATAGTCTTCGCAGTCACCCGTGCACCATTGAACCCGGCATAACCACAGTCGTGTGTTTAACTAGAGGCGACAGCGGCTGTTTAAGCGCATATATACCTGCATGCCGATACAGAGGCAATATACTGCTCCTGTAGACCACAATCCTGAGCCAAGGAGGCGGCCGCAACCCCATGCACACCGTCTCCACGCTCTTGCTAACCGCGGCGGAAGCGGCAACGCCTCTGATAGCCAGCTCTTTGCATTATTCACTATTACATGGTTAAGTGGTTTATGAGGGTTTATCGTCCCACAGCAACTCAGGCTATGAGGGACGCCGCGTTGAAGGGCTCCGGAGATTTCGCGACCACCTGGGCTTCTTTAACGTGTACTGGCACCGCGCAGTACACGGACCCCTAGAATTACGCCACTATCGAAATCCGGGCCGCCGCAGCCGGGATCGAACCCGCGTCTTCCGGGTCAATTGATTATTATATGTTTACTGCATTGCATTATTACATTTAACTTACATTATAGCAATGCATTATTGATTATACTATTACTAATGCATTATCACGTGAATTACTACGTTATTCAGCAAGGGGCAACGGATCAAAAGTTATCGCGCATTATTTCGTCGTCCCCGAAGAAGCGAAAGAACGCCGTCCTTCCGTCATTTCTGCGACGGATGGGCCGCTGCTTTAGCCAAGACTATCCACCGACTCCAGCCAAGACGACGCGTACACCACGCATTCAAGCGAGCACACATCCCGACCAAAACAGCCTCTGTGTCAGACCTCGAGACCTAGGCGGACAGCGCAGCGCAGTTTGGCGCCACCTCAATTTCCTCCTCTCGTACTCTCTCCCTCTCTCGCTGGGACAAAAACGCGCGCGAGAGCGGCGTGTATGACGCCATGCCCGTCAAATGGGTGAGAGCCCCCCTCTGACACACACGCGTACGCGTCCGAATGGCCTGTGCGTACAAGCGCATGAACGTACATCAGCGCGGCGGACAGCGAATACAAAACGGGGTCCGCGTTTCCGCAATGCCGCAAAAGAAGGAGGCCGCGAAGCACGCGAGAAGTGAGTGGTGAGGGGTGAGATGGAGTATTGGATGGTGGCGGTTTCCTCTACACGCAAGCGCGTCGTTTTTCTACCTCCTGCGAGTGTGAGTCACTACAACCCCCCCCCCCCCCCCTACCTTTCCCCACGAAGGCTGCTTGCTTGTACCTGCAGAGCTTGTCACGACTCTCTTGTCAAAGGGTCGTCTGTCTTGCCTTATCGCCACAGGCAGTGTCAAACAAGGCGTCAGCCGTCGAGCATTCAGTGGGAAAAGTCTGGACACGGGTGGGTGTGTGAGTGCGGAGGTCGAGGCCTACCTTTGACCCCTTCCACCTAACCCACTCCCCCCCCCCCCCCCCCCCCCCTTCTCCCAATTCGTGTACACTGACAGACACACGCCGAGGAAAAGAAAGCAACGACGTTCAACGCGCTTCGCTATACAGCAGGACGAAGTGCCCCTGTGACGCCTTCGCCGAAATTGCATAATCGGTTAAGAAGAATAAAACAGCGCGATGCGGTGTTCTTTCGAGACGCGGCTTTGCGTACAACGTGTGGCAAGCGGCAGTACAAGACAGCAGAGAAGGAGAATTATGTATTCAAGTGCCTCAGCGCCGTACGAAACAACTCCGTGGATATCTAAAGCCAAGTAAAGCGCAGAGAACAACAAATTGTACGCATATTTGTGAAGCTGCGTGCGAATTTTCAGCCGAGGGCTTTCAAGTGAGTTCAAAGGTTCCAAGTTTAATTAATGAGAATTAATTTTTAATTAGACAATTAAAAAAATCCAAGTAGAGTATAACAGAAACAAAAGCCAGCTTCAGTTGAATGGCTGTGTTTACACAGCTGGTCGAGAAAACAGAGCTTGTAAAGGAAGCTTCGCTTCCAATGCTGCCGACTGAGCGAAGTTTTGGACATACTGCGCCTATGCGAAGCTCCCGCTATAGCAAATAACATGCACAGTACCGGCTACAGTTCTGGGATGTCCTGCACTCCTGTGCCGAACTGGAAAGCGCTAATTTTGAAGAAAATGGGACGAAAATACGGAGACTACGAAAGTGACAAGTAGGAAGCATACGTCTCTTGTTCGTATCTCGGCATGTATAGTCCGCAAGGGATGAATTTTAAGTGTAAAAAAAAAAAAAATTGTCCGCACCCGGTACATAAAATCGCGCTAGGTATGTGGCGACGTTGAATAAAGAAAATGTGGGTCCGCACCTGTTAACAGTCCGAAATGCCTTTTTTTAAATTTTTATAAACGACTGTACAGCCAGCGGACTGTATACCGGAACTTACGGTACCTTATTTGATTGACAGCCGGAAACTCGTTTCGCATGCTCTCGCTTATTTATTGCTTTTTATTCATTTTCTTCCCATAGTATACGGGTAAGACTGCGTACCGCGAAGGCCTTGACGGTTCTACAAAAAAGCGTGACTACACACGACGATCGCGGCCGCCGCGCGATGGGTTTGCGTATACGGTGCATGCCTGCGTGCTGAGACGCGTGACGACGTCTTGCAAGTTTGGCTGACTGAGCAATTTCGACGAATTTCCGCCTTGTCTCATGATCCATATGCCTGCAGCATTAATGCGAAGCACTGACAGCCGGATATGAAAAGCATGGAAAGGGCGGTCTGTGCATTTCCGCCTATTCAAAGACTCAGCTTGACCTGCTTATAACCTTGTTCCTTGTTGCTGGGTAGCCCGACTTCACGCGTTTTATAATTTTTTTTTGCCATTAATTGCGTGGTGGTAGTAAGTACGCCAAAAGTGCTTATCACGTCACTGAAATCTATAACCGTGTATTCTGCACTCTGTCCTTCTAAATTAAGCCCATGCAAATTGCCTTTCAGCGACCATTTATCTTGATTGGCTTTGGTTTTTATGCGGTTTAACGTCCCAAAGCGACTCAGGCTAAGAGGAAAGCCGTAGTGGAGGGCTCCGGATTTTCCTCAGTGATGTTACGCCCCAACTGCGTACTTAAGGAATCAATATTACTCCTTTTAACTACCTTACTCTCTTTTCAGTCCCATGTAGGCGTATTCGTGTTTACAGCGATGGTATATTTTTGATGTCCAACGTCCACACCACGCCCACCTCGGGCTGGGGACGAGCTTAGGACCGCAAAGCGAAAAGCATATGGCTTTGTGATCTGTGAATGAGCAAGTCATGTATAGTTTATAGATGTCATGAGAGACTCGTTATGAAATGACAGGTCAATGCAGGTGTTTCTGCCAGTGGAGATCGAGCCTTTTGGTGCGGCAAGGTGGAAGTCGACACGCTCTTATAGATCTTTGTGAATTTGGTGCATTTTCGAAGGTCTTCGTTTAAATCGCCGACCATGACGATAGGGGCCTTCTTGATACGGAACGACGTTGTCGCACTGTCCTGCGGCGCTCGTTGGTCGGCGCTCTTGGTCATCCTTACCACTAGTCGAGGGAGCGGCCTCCGTTGTATTGAGATGTTAAGTTAGGTCAGGAGTTCGCAGAAGTGCAAACAAACGCATACGCTTTATATCGAGCCCAAGTATCGAACACACGTTCGAACTTGGGCTGGCACGAGAAAGTGGCCGCGTGTCCTTGCATTTGAACTGTATCGCGCACGTATGAAAGTTGATGAAGACGGCCACCGCCAACGAACAGCGCAAGAGGCTGACATCAAAACGGTGAAAAAAAAAAAAAAGAAATAATAAACTAAGACGGCCGAGCGATTGAAAACTGCGGTAGGCGAAGCTGATCTGTTCGCGCCTCCGCGGGTTCGAATCCCGCTCGAGGCCATATTAATGGTAAAACAAGATTTTTTTTTTCTGCTCCATGCTCTGTTGGACATACATCAGACACCGTGTTTTCGTTCACATAACCGATGTAATGGTAACGCGTTAAAATAAATAGGCACAACGAAGTTCAAGCACGACAGTGGTGCCGACCAGCGGCAGGGTGAGAAAGGTACTCCTCTTGCTACGCCATGGAGGAAAGAAGTAATTCAGGATAGGCCATTACGTCCCATTTTTTGAAGCCGGACGTGTAGGATCACCCCCTCCCCCAACATCGCCGCCGTCTCAGCGCACTTGCGCCTGCGCAGTAGACTATGCATAAGACGACGCCGCTGCGCCAAACGTTACTCTGGCTGCGCCGTCGGCCAAAGACTCCCAGAAGTCCTTGAGAAACCATGCGACTTCCGGCCGGCACACACACAAACACACACAGGCACACACATTGGCGTGCAGCTCAGAGAGCAAGTGCATCTCCTGAGTCTTCCTTCAGAATTTGCGAAACGGACGTCAGAATAACATGACTTTTTTCTTTTCTCTTGGGAATAAATGTATCGCGCCTAGGCACATCACCCGTCGACCACGAATCATCTGACCCTGCGCGGCGTTTCGTGTGGGCGGAATAAGCCCCGCGACCGCGGCAGCAACAGACACTATGTCATGCGTAACATACTCATGTCTACGTCATAACCAGCCTCCCTCTTTCCCCTTCCCTCGTCTACTCACTCCCTGAGGTAAAGCAGCGTGGCGGCGAACAGCTTGCAGAGCTCGGTGAGCATCACCACCGCGGTGACGCTGTAGTCGTACCGGTCCTGGGAGTTCTTGGTGGCCGTCACCAGGATGCCTGCATGCACACGCACCAGACACGGACGATATGGTCAGGCAAAAGCAGTGGGACACACATACAGTACTGTGGAGTGCGATTAGAATGACGCCGACAACAGCTGAACGGGCGTATGCAACTTTAAGGCATAGCGAGGTTCGACTGCAGTCTTAGCGGCTGGAGCATGCATGCCCTGATATATGCTTCCTGGCTGTTCGCTGAATTAGTTTACCTGACCACCAGAAAGACGCGGGTTAGATCCCGGCCGCGGCGGCTGAATTTCTCGAAAGCGAAATTCTAGAGGCCGCGTGCTGTGCGATGTCAGTGCACGCTAAAGAACCCCAGGTGGCCGAAATTTCCGGAGCCCTCCATTACGGCGTCCCTCATAGCCTGAGTCGCTTTGGGACGTTAAACCCCAATCAATCAATCAATCAATCAATCAATCAATCAATCAATCAATCAATCAATCAATCAATCAATCAATCAATCAATCAATCAATCAATCAGTTTACCTGACCACCAGAAAACAAGGTTTTTTCCCCACGAACCTATATAGGTTCTCAAGCTCAAGTTCTCACGAAGCACTGTATCACTGCTGCTGCATATTGCAGCGAGACCACCAAACCACTTCCTCCCGTGCGTTATCAGGCCAGCGGCACTGATGACGCGATAGCCGAGGAATCGTGTGACCGAGAGCATCGTCATCTATAGCTACTAAAGGCGCTCTCATAAAATAACGGGCGAGTACCTTAAACACACGTGTTCGCCAACAGATACGATTTCCCCTCGCAGCTAGCGCCATATGCCGCCGTTATCGCTCTTTCTGCTTCTTCTGTTCTATTCTCCGCAAGTCGCAAGGCACGCTCGCATGATCGTGTGACCAAGGCGATAAGGGTATACACGGATGTCCACGCAGCATGGGCTTCGCCCGTCTCAGCAGGCCTGGGGCGAAAGTCTCTTTTTTTTTTTCCCGCGCCCAGTCTGACCGCATGGCAGGAACTCGCCGCAGGCTTTCATATACTCCGACATATAGGCCGCGTTTACATGAACGCGACGGCAGCGCATCGTATCGACTTTCTGGCGCATCGCGCTCCTGTAAACGGGGAAAATGCGCCAGCCAGTCCCTAAGCAGCGCAGGTAATTGGTGCAATATTGGAAACGTATTACTAAAAGCCGGTTCCACAAAGAGCCAGAGTGAAACCATCCATCTGTTTCCTCAAGAGAAAAGTATACAACAGCTGCATCTTCTCACCTATATGTCAGAAACGTAGAGGCTAACAAAGAGGGTTAAGCTTAAGTTAAGGACAACGCAGCGAGCTATGGAAAGAAAAATGATAGGTGTAACGTTAAGAGATCGGAAGAGGGCGGAGTGGGTGAGGGAACAAACGCGGGTTAATGACATTCTAGTCGAAATCAAGAGGAAGAGATGGGCTTGGGCAGGGCATGTAATGCAAGGGCATGTAATGCAAGGACAACATAGCCGCTGGTCCTTAAGGGTAAGGGAGTGGATTCTAAGAGAAGGCAAGCGCGGCAGAGGGCGGCAGAAAGTTAGGTGGGCGGGTGAGATTAATAAGTTTGCGGGGATACGGTGGCCGCAGCTGGCAAAGAACAGGGATAATTGGAGAGTCATGGGAGAGGCCTTTGCCCTGCAGTGGGTGTAGTCAGGCTGACGACGACGATGATGATGATGCGGCAGGGGTAGAAGGGATTCACTTTAGGGTCGCGCGCGCTTCGTTAAGTTGTGCAAGTCACGAGACAACGTATACAGCTTTTTGTAGCAACGTATCTTCTACGTGGTCCCCTTTTTTTTTTGCTGCATTTAAAGAAACCTCGCGAAATACAAAAAAAAAAAAACGTGAATGCGCAGTTGCACTTTACCGTATCGTAGCGCTACCAAGCGCGTTCTGAATTAACGAATCCGTTAACGAGCGTTCTGAATTAACGAATTAACGCCGTTGTCACCATAGTCTTGAAAGCGCGTCAGCACATTCTTTCAGCGCATTAAATTTGCCAAAGCCGTACGCCAAAGTGCATGCGATTTTGAGAAGCTTGCAGGCAAAGCAACCTCTCCAGTGCACGTAACTCGTCGAAATAGCCAAAATTTGTTAGGCCATAGTGCCGGGGGTAACCACGTTTTCGGAATCCTAAAAACTGATATCGGTATCACTCATATACGGTCTACACGCCTCTCAATAATTAAGGAGCCTAACAGCAACAGTTAAAAGGTTAACCATTCATTATTAGTTAACCAGCCTGCTATAGTTACACGTCCTAGCCGTATGCTGATGCACTACACCGCTGACAATGCTATGGTGAAAAAAAGCGCTCTCCTAACTCAAAAAGACTATTTAAAAAAAATTGCGTAAAATTCCAAGTGAAACGCCTTAAACTTTTTCTCTTTTCCCATTTTTAACTACCCCTACTGCTTTCTGAAGCCCATTATCTCCTGTTTATTTTTTCTCTCTGTTTTCTTTTCTCGTCTTCTACCATCCTACCGATCCCTGCACCTTCCCTCCTGCTAACCACCTTCGAGTATGTCTGAAGCTCCTGGGCACGCTGGACGCAACCTATGTTTCTTTTCCTCTTTCTTAATTATTAATCCTTCTGAGGCCTCTCTGCCCAAAAAATCACCTTTGCCCGGCCATCATTTGTGCTTTTTTTTTTTCTAGTTGGTTTTTCTTAAATTCTCTCTTGGGCGTTGGCCCCTTTTCTTTTCTTCTCAATTGGTTTCGCCTGAAATAACCTCTGGCTTGGGGCGCGCTTCCTCTCACATTTTTTTTTTTTTACTTCTTGACAGTTCTACAATAAAGGCGGCCGTATTGGACGTTCTCGGGGCCCCGACAGACGAAAATGCAGCCATTTCCGAATAAAGCTGCGTCGCCGCAAAAAGTTTAGCCTGTGAAACAAAATGGCGCATAGTTTTCAGCGCCCCCATGCGGGGAAACGGAACATCCATGCTCTCTAGCTTCGTTACGTTGTTTTGTTTGTCTCTACTTTTTTTTTTTTTTTTTGCGCGAGCGCTAACTGCAACGGCTCTATATACTAGGGTTTCCTCCGACGTTGCCCCTCTTCCCCACCCCATCCGTCACGCGAACCACTTCTCCCAACCCTTGCCGTGGTGTTCCGGTGAACGACCCGGCTGCCTGCCGACTTTCGCGCGTCAAAAGGAGGCGGTACTGCAGCTGCTCGAATACTCGAGGCCTATACAGATCTCACGCACGCACTTGCGTGCATGGTATACGCGGAGTTTCACGATCCTCGCCAGGTGTTGTACAATGCGCGACACCGATTGCGACGAATACGGACAGAGGCCGTAGTTTTGATGGCAGTTGACGAGAGGCGGGGAGGCAAATCTAACGTCGGCGAGAAAAATTATTCGCGAAAAAATAGGCGACAAGAAGCCGAGGCAGAAAACCACTTAGTCCTCTCGCACCGGGAAGCGAAAAAGAATGCGTATATGGGCGACGTGTCGCTCTTTTTTTCCCGGTGTTTGGTACTTTTTTGCAGCGTTGGCTCAGTAGCCCAATGGCGCGAGACAGAACCCTGGTCGCAGCAGGCGCGTTTCGATGGGACAAGACATGCATGTAGTAAGTGCAGATTAATGAACACCATGTTAAATCGGAGCCTTCCATACTCTAAACAGAAGGTAGTATAAGCTCTCCCGGGGGAGAAAAGCTAAGGCTGAGTTGCGTGCCAATTAACTCGTTCCCCTCTATAGACCTTTGCAATAATGGCTCCCTGGGATATTGTTCACCGGACTGTCCTGAGCCCCTCGCGCTATAGCACTGTGGAAGCGGCGGTGGGACCAGTTTTCGACAGTCCTGAGAGGAGGCGTTTCGACAACTCCCTCACCCGATGCAAAAGTTTATACCCTAGTGGCCAGGTATCTACGTCAACTCTTTGACGTCAGGGTAGGCTTGTCTGGTTTGGAGGACCAAGGACGCAATCGGGGCAATCATGTCCTTAATGAAGTTTCGGTATGCTATTTTTGAGTCTGTGAGCATACATTTCGAAGCAGGATGTGTGGCCGCGAGAGCTATTACCACCTCATCTGCTGTTGTTGTGTCGTGGTTGACTGCTGCAAGTCCATCAACCGTCTGCGCTTTCTGGACAGCCACCACTGTGGCTAGCACATCTTCGGGACCCGCGGCATCGACGTACAATACGCCTTCTTGCATACCGTAGTGTTCCTGGATAAGCGAATTTTAAAGTTACGATTGTGGTGCACCTTTAAGGCGAAAGCCAATGGCTCGTCCGTTAACAAAGCGTGTCACACGCGTTTAACTCGGGAACTAAGAAAGATAGAAGAAAACCAATGGCTGCTTCAGATAGAGGAGGAAAATATGATCCTGTAAGCCAGTTGAATGACTGTAGATTAATTAGTTAGTTAATTATAGGTAAAAATGTCAAAATTGCGTCGAAATAGCGCGGACGTCGATATAACCACGGGAACGGTGAGACATCACATCCACCGGAAGTCGTCACGGCATAGTGTCCTCGGCTTCCGCCTCTCAACACTTTAGTTGCCAAAGTGTCCTCGCAATTTTTTTGTCCTACTTGGAACGACGTAAATATCACTGCTAACATCTAAACACGACGCACAACTCGAGAACACGTTAAAGGCACCATCATTTCACAACTTTCCTCGAGTAAGATAGCGCGAGCGTCCAGCGGTCCCTTCTCGCTGCTCAATGCTCAATGAAGGTGGCTTATTCCGCGTGTCTCGATCACAGTGACTTCCGCACCCCCACTTGTGACGTCACCTTGCTGTAGATCGCGCTGGGCTCGACGGTTTGAGAAACCGAAACCATGACTTAAAAAAGCACTGCGTTGTGGTGCTGAATTGGTCGACGATGAGTGACTGTTTACGCAGCCACGCATCATGAATCATGACATCAATGACACCGCGTCACTTACTCTCATCAGAAATGACATCATGTGTCATTACAAGCACCGCTGGGTTCGCCAGTGCAGAGAATTCAAAGCAAAAAACTGCCAGTTGCTGGTATCCCGGTACTGAACGCGCGTTCGGTTGCAGTTTACGAAAATTAAATGAAAATTGGGTTTTGAGGAAAGGAAATGGTAAAGCATCTGTCTCACATATCTCGGCGGACACCCGAACCGCGCCGTAAGGGAAGAGATACAGGAGGGAGTGAGAGTAGAAAGGAAGATAGAAGTGCCGTAAAGAAAGAAGTGCCGTAGTGGAGGGCTCCGGAATGATTTCAACCACCTGGGTACCTTTCACGTGCACCGACATCGCACAGCACACGGGTGCCTTTTGCAGATGCCTGCGCACGTCCTACAAGCGCGGTTCATTAAAACAATGGAAAGTGACGCCAGCGAGTCGCGATCGCATCGGATATGGTCGAATATGTATATGCAGCGTGACAGAACAAAGGCTTCCCTCGATTTTGTTCGACGCATGTACCCATTCGCGCAGCCAGCCGCCTTGTACGTCTCGTAGAGTGGCAACAAAGGTTTTGCTATTTCGCAAAGGTGCTTTCTATTCCATTGTACCTCATTCACCATGCAGTGTAGTTCGGGAATGCGACGACAGGCGAAGTCAGTTAACAGTCAGGAAAACGAGCAAAAGTTCACAACTGGCAAAAGTGCAGTAGTCGGTGTGGGTGCCACGAGAAGGGCGGGAGGTTTATAGCCACATGCTGTAAAGAGCTGAATAAATTTTCCGCAATAACGTGGCATCGGCTGGCACAAGCCAAGAGTGGTTAGGAGATACATTTGTTCTCTGGCGGACTCAAATAGGATGGCGACGACGAGTAGCTAGCATAGTACTGGAAGCAGTCAAAAAGTATATGCAGTCAAACCTCGTTATAACGAAAAAACGGATATAACGAAGAAATTACGATTCCCCTTGGAAGCTAGGTCGACACGGGCTACAACGAAACTACGGCTACGACGAAGTAATCACCGGACCTTTCAACTTCGTTATAACCAGGTTCAAATGCAAAGTATAGTTATTGAATTTCAGCTAAGTGGTTGGTCATTTTGCTCTTGGAGAACAATGCCCTACAGTATATCCAGGTACATGGCAGACAGTGTCTGTCTTCGTGTGAGCATTCACTCACTCGACCACATGAGATCTGCTTATATCACTGCACTTACGAAAGTGATTAATTCTGTCTCTAACTGTGATCCATCTTCTGAGACTGCATACATGTAGTACAGCCACAGTAATTGTACCTTCAAGCAAGCATTCCAAACTCCCATACAAGCTCTGTCCAACCTGCTTTCATGCAGGCGCGTATACATTGCGTTTCGTTAATTGCCACGTGAAACGACACCCGTGACAGACTTACTGAGGACTGCACAAACCTCGACTGAAACAATGTAGGGATACTTCAGGCAACCCGCCTTATTTTTCTATTGTCTGCGCTCTCAGCTCCGACTTGGTATTCATGTGCTCCGCGACTCCGTAGTATATCTTATCCTGTCGACGAGGCGCGCCTAAGAAGTAAGACTTCCGCCTTTGTTCTCTCTACTGAAGTGGTCGCGACTTCCTGCCCGCAAGGCAATAAGGCTTCGTTGCTATACGCTCGCGAAAGCAGAAACCCGTCCAGTTGGATGAGACCTTTGTCCTTCAGCAGTGCTGAAAGTAAGGGGGGGGGGGGGGGGGGGTATCAGACCCCCCACCAGTACTGACAAAAGATCTGAGACCCTTCCGCTCTAGAATGTAGGGTTTTCATGAAACCGAAGTAGGCAACCATTTTTCATTCTTCTTAATTGTCGGTGGAGGTCGGAACATTTCTTCTCTATCGAAAATTTCACCGCAATTTTTTAGTGAGAAACATTAACGTGTTCGGTGAAACCCGAGACGGAGAAAAAGAAAAAAAAACGGCAGCACTAAACAAAGGCTGGAAGAGAAAGAGAAACCCGTGCCTTAACACCACGAGTCGGTCCATAGCTGACTTTTCAGCTCCAAGGATATACAACAACGAGCACACTGACACAGCGTGGGGAGCGTTTGTTTCAGGTCTGTGTCATAAATTGAGCAAATAATCACCTTTAAAAATTATGTCTCCCCTTTGTATGAAACGATGTGTAAAACAGGCCGCCAGCCGCTTTCCCTATCTCCCTTTTAGAGCGCAGCTCTTTGGCGTCCGTTCCTGGGTTTCGCGTCGTCGTCGGCGTCGGCCTCGTAACCAGCTCCGCCCCCAATGTCACGCTTTTCAATTGGTCGAAATGCTCGTGACGTCACAGTGCGCGAATTTCAAATGGGGCCAATTGTACTTTGGCTAGTAACCATGCAACCAATCAAAGGGATCGTATAGTGATGCTGCAACTAAGTTGGACTGAGTTTAGTTAATTGCTTAATTAATCAATTATCCTAATATAGAGGAGAATGAAGAGGTCAGAAGAAAAGAAAAGAAAGACGCGCGCCGCAGCGACAACAGCGTCCGCGGAAGGAGACGCTGCTGAAAAAAAACAGATAAGTACGAAGCCGCGTTCCCTCCACCACCACCACGCACTTCCCCACTCAGTAAGACGTTGCTCGTTTCATATACGTTGTGTCGAACATCCTAGACAGTTCCAACAATTGACAGGTTAATGACAGAACACGATGGATAGAAATACAATAATATAAATATGAAATAGCCTAATTAACCTTTCTAGTTAGACCGCATAAATCAATAAAACCGAGAACGAAATTGGTCGAGTTGGGGAATCGAACCAGGGTCTCCGGAGTGCGATACGAGCACGCTAGCCACTCCGTAATGCCAGCTGAATGGTTTGGAATGAACAAAGGCGCGTCTAGCTAATACGGCGTCTTCGTTCACTCCCATCTTCCCCCTTTCCCTTACGGCGAGGTGCAGGTGTCCACCCAGATATGCGAGAGAGATACATTTCCTTTCCTCAAAAAATAAATTTACCGTCCAGCAAGGCGTACAGCCGAATTGGCGATGGCGTTCTGTGGACTCCCTGGCAGCGTTGCAAGACGCTGTCGCGTTCCACTCTTACAGGCGAAGCTTAACATGTTAACCACACATCAGTAACACACGCAGACAGCCAATGGACGCGTCATTCGCTGGCAGCACTTGATTCATCATTCACAACCACATTCTTAACGTACGCTCCCTTGCCGCATATGCCAAGGACGTACACCACGATCACATTCTGCGCCATTCCTCTGTACTTTGCTTTGCTGAAACCTGGATGGATCCCGAAGAGCCTCTCGAAATCATAGATTTCCTATACTGCTGTGGTGCTCGCAGAGACCACAACAGAGCGGCGGGAGTCGCTATCTACTTGCGCACAGGTCTCTCTGCAATACCAGTCGAAATGTTTGGCACGTCACATGAAGTTGGCGAACTGTGCGCCGCAAAGTTGCCCAACGGCTTGCTGGTAGTAGCTGCCTACTTCGCCCCTACCGCACTCACGAAAGACGTCGTGCACTTCCTGCAACTCGCATTAACCGTCCATCGATCCACACCGATGTTAGTAGTGGGGGACTTTAATGTTGACATAAAGACAAACAGCAATTTCCTAACACTTAAGCGGGAGAACATCCCGTTCCTCTCGCTCGTAACGCGTCCCACGGCTGTGACAACCTCGCGAGGCACTTGTATAGATCTCGTCTTTGAGAATCAAGCATTGCTGTACCAATTCGAACATATATCACTCTATTTCTCCGACCACAAAGCTTCCTTCATGACTGTCAAGAACTGTTAGTGGAGTCTTTGTTAAAGGAATACGTGTGAAATTGCCTCAATCTATCGAAAAGGTGAAACAGCTTATTTGCTGCGCTCAAATTTCGCATTAGGAAGTAACGTAATCGTCGGTAATTTTTTTATTTCCCTCTGCTTCTTGCCCCATATACTGATTCGTGGAAACCTATAATTCAGGCATTGATATCTTTTTTTTTTCTTTTCTTGCCCTCCAGTAATGTTATATAATGTTTAAAATTTACCTCTGATATGCTACAGCCCACGTATTTTATCATACTCGAGAGCGTACAGTGATGGGTCGTTGATCACAGTAGGCATAGAGAGAAGCACCCGAGATAAAGGCGCAAAAGAAAGAGCTTGGACACCAGCTGTTACGTTTTCAATGGCCGAACACTCAAATCAAGCGTAAGGCACGCATACTTATCTTTGTTCGTATTTCTCGAGGGGCCCGGCAATAGCCTGTCCATCTGGTCGATAAGTGCCCACTACAATGGCTTGCACGAAGGCAATATGCCAATAATACGTCTAGAATCGTGCTTGTTGCTCAGACACATGCTATCAGCGTAGCCTGTGCCGGATTTCCTTGAATGCGCCGAGAAACCTCACGTGCACTTGCTACGCTTTCTCTTTAGGGGCAGGACACATATCTAACGTAAAGTCGAAGACCCGCTATGACAGTCATGTGCATACGAGTCAAAGGGCGGTAATTCATGCACACCGCTCACTTGTCATCAGTCTGCCATTAGTCATTCGCCAATTTCCAGGCTTCTCTGAGATGAAGTTATTAAGCACGGAGAGCTCTCAGTGAAATAGGCGGACCCGTAGCGACAACCGAAAGTGCGACATCAGCAAATTTTGCAACGATATCCATGAATTGAAAGCAAACGAACACATTACAGGGTCAAGCGTACAGGGTAGCTGCTACATCGCGGTAGCGGGATCCTAAACTACCGAGTTCGAGCGAACTAGACAAACAGCATCCCATAGCAACACACAACACCGGAGACGAGCAGTGGAGAAACGCCAGCTGACAACGAACGGTGCAGGCATGCACACGATGCTTCGAAAATCACGGACGCGCCGCGAAGCAGCGCACAGGAACACCAAACAATCGCGCGCAAACCGCACGAACGAGCAACTCGGCCGTATCAGAAACGAAACTGCCGCTCGCCTTGGTTAACGAAGAAGCCGATGTAAGCCACGAACACGACGGCGCTCAGGCGCGTCGGGAAGAGCTCGCCCCAGAAGCGTTGCTTGGGCGCCGGATCCATGCTGTGTCTTCGGCCGAGCTCGGCACCACGTCGGCAATGAGGGTCCAGCCTGGTGATGGCGAGCACAGGCGCCGACGAGCCCGTCTCTCAATCACACAGCGAAATTCAAGCAGGCGCACACCGCCCACACCGCATCCAGAACCGTAACCCCCATTCCGCTGGCTGCTTGCTCCTCCGTTCGGTTTTGTTCGCTCTCTCTCTCCATTCACCCTTTCCACCCCAGAGTCTCGAACAGCGCATGCGCATTACGCAACGTTTGCTCCTCCCGCTCCCGACAGAGAAAAACGAAAACAATGGAGGGTGGCGGTCAGTACACTGATTGACCGCCAGGCACCGCCACTTTAGCAGGGTCGGAGGCCGCGTCGTCTGCTATCGCCGTTTACCGCAGCACTGCGCGTTTGTACGGCGGAATTGTTCCGAATTCCGGTTCGGCCATGAAAGGAAAAATAGCTAGATACGAGCTCGTTCGTCATGTTCTCATTGCGCAGAAGTTTTTAAACGATTCCTTACATGCAAAAAGTTTGTCAGGCTATGAGGGACGCCGTAGTGAAGGGCTCCGGAAATTTGGAGCACCTGGGGTTCTTTAACGTGCACTGACATCGCAAGATTGATATGACTGTCATCAGCTTGCCTAGAAGGAGGGAGTTTTGGGGGCCGTCGTAGTTGTATAGACCCACCTACTCACGATAACTTACATAATCGAGGGCGTTTTTAAATGGGTAGTTTATACAGAAAAAAAGACAAAACAAACGATTCTCACACAGCGCTCTTATATGGTGCGCCCCTGTTTCAGCAAATAATAATGTTAAGGCTGTGTTCTGTTACTATTTTCACAAATGTCTGCAATTCATATTGCAAGAGCCGCATTCAACAAGTGCAAAAAAATTTATTTGCAGGTTTTGTTTTACACTTGGTGCGGTGAAATTATGCAAAGTTCGAAGTATGATAGCCTCAGGTGATTCCTGAGGTTCCTAAGAGGTTTTCTAGCAAAGTACAACCGAACATTGTTTTTGTCCGTCACAGAATGAGAGAAAACGGAGTTAAATTAATTTCATTATTGCATGAGTGCAATCAATTCTCTGTGCGCATAGTAAACGTTGTCCTTGCACTTCAAGAGGCTCGAAGAGCACAGAGGCTGGGGCAGCATGACTGACCAAAGTAGCCAATGGCTTCTGCAGGGTCTGATTCTCCTTCGAAGCACCCTCAGCAAACGTATACTTAGTGTGTCCAAACCGTAGAGATATGTTGATCAGAATTGTGGAGATGTAGAAGCATATGTAGTAGGCCTCCTCGATACTGGTTCATGGTGAATTTAAAATTGTGGATATGGCCACGCAGCTTTCACGGTTCATCTGCTCAATTATCACTCGGGCAACACAGCCAGCAACATAAACGGTTGCTGAAATCTGCAGTGAAGGCCTAAACTATATGATATGGCAGAGTCAGCAGACATGCAGTGCACCTTGATATGGCCGTTGGCTCACTGTGAGCAACGTCCGAGTGTTCACTTGGCGCAACAATTCCAATCTTGAGGATTTTTTAAATACCCGTGACGGCATCACGGACATTCAATACATCGTTTGACTCATTCTTGATCCAAACAGCGAGTGAAGCTGGCGTCCAGCCGTACTGCTGAATCAATCACCGCGAGCCACTTTTTGCTCAGAACGGTGTCAGCGGGGATTTCGTGAAACGACAGCCCTGGTGCCTTTTTCTTTTAATCTGATTTGCAGCGCGGCATACAACAGTAGGACATCTAAAATAATTTTGAGCACGGACTCGCTACAATCGAAACGCACGGAATGCGAAACTCCGACGGACGCCAGCGCGTGGCCAAAAGGCAGCAGACGACGCGAGTAACCCTGTTAATGCAGCGCCACCACCAAGCCGTCGCTGTGAGCGAGAATTGTTGATCATGAACTGCACACCTGCATTACTTGCATTCTGCTTGCATTACATGGAGGAAAAAAAACTAGGAGAGAGTGCGCTCAGCCTCTGCAAGCCATCCTCCTCTGACGCCGCTGCCGAGGGCCCTTTTGCGCAATGACTCTTGGGAAATAGGCCCTCCTCCACAGTTACCAGACTGCCAACCAGCGGTGCTTTTTAGTGAACGTCCGTGCTCCGATGTAGCGCAGAAGCGCAGCGCCTGTGTTGCAGATTTGGCGGAATGCGTACCGAGCTCGAAGTTGTCTGAAGGCTCCGCGTCTCAACTCTTCTGTTGATTACACTCTCGAGTTTTTGGGTGCACTGTAGAAAACTGCACGTAAACTTCTCATCAAAGGGTGCGGCCGCGACCTCGTCACTGTTCAGCTGTGGTTCATAAAGAGAATAGAGAGGAATTCCTTTCGTCGTTATAAACACATATATGGAGCGTTTATTTCAGCACATGCTATAAGCGGAGAACTCGACAGTAGGCGAAGAAAACGAGCCTCTAAAAAAGGGCGCAGTGGTGCTCACGGCGCACGGACGTGTTTAACGAGCGCTCCGGCGCGCTGCGCAAGATTCTATTTCTCGGGCAGGCGGACTTCGGCCCGCCCATGGGCCCGCCGTTCTCCGCTATTCTCGAGGCACAAGTCGCGCCGAGCACGCTCGCGCACATACGCAGTTCCAGCGTGAAATGCAGCAGTGAAGTATTTCTCTCTCTCGCTGTCGAGAGAGAGTGCCGGCGGCTTTACGCCTGCCCCTGCGAGGGGTCTCCCGGCCACTGCGCACAATCACTTACAAAAAGAAGTAAACTGTATGTACTACGTAGCCGCGCGCACGCAGCGTCCTGTATCGTACTAATCGCGCGCGCGGAACACTGCACTAGCGGCCGGGGTAGGGCACCCGGCCGCGTATACCGTCCGAGGTAGCACCCACGGAGCGTTCGTGTCACGCGTGCACTACCTGGCGAAGAGCGAGCGGGAAGTCAAGCCCGCCTGCTTGATGAACGCACAGAGGCTCACCATTGTTCTGTCACGGGTGCGCGCACTGCCGCGCGGCCACAGGAGCGCTTCGAGACTGTCCGGGATGATTCCCAGCGCCCTGCAGGCCGCGAGAATCTCGCGACGCGGCACTGCAGAAGCGGCACAGCGAAGGAGCATGTGCTCCAATATCTCCACTGCGCCGCAGTCTGCGCACGCGTCGCTCGGGGACGGTGGCCGCTGCGGCGAGCGAGCAGTTTGCGCTTAGCACGGAGCCGTCAGTGAACACAAGCAGATGGTGGCGCAGTTGCTCGTACAGCGAGAGAGCGAAACCGAAACCGAAATCCGGCTAAGAGCTACCACTGCCTTGTCACGTGAGGGCCTATTTCCCATGATTCTTTCCATTATATTTTTATGACTAGGCTTCAAAATTGTGACGTCATGCTCCCTCCTAGTTTTTTCTTCCTCCTTGTTGCATTACCTGCATATTTGGAGGGTTCCTACGAAGCAGCGTGTACAAACTTTCGTTGCCTTTTTGGCCGTTGAGGGCGCTCGGTTGCCCTGTAAATAAATCTGCGGTTTAAGTTGGCAAAAAGCGATTAGAAGATCGGTGGCTGAAAAGCAGAGAGGCGACATAAGATTATAAGTGTGAAAAACCTTAGTATCACAGTTGAATGAAAATAAAAGAAATGCCATCCCCTCGTTTCAAAGGGAACGCTCCTAATTTCAGTTTATCTATACATCTGTTTACTAATATCATCATCATTGTTTGTTATTTTATGCGTACTTTTTAGGGTTATATTAACTCGATGCTTTTTAGCTCGCTCACTTTGTGTTTTTCTGCTCTCTCACTATCAGCAATGAAACCAGCCATAATGCAATCGTTCCCGCTCTTCAACAGCAATAAAAAAGCGTCTCTCTTCTGCATCCCTTCATTTAATTGATGATAGTAATCACATGGACAAACAATAAAAGTCTTTTTTTGAAGCAAAATGATAAAAGTGGCCATTTTCTCAACAGGTATATATTAGCGCCACATCGCAAGTAGCGTTTCTACCCTAGCGACAAAAAGCATAAACTAGGACGTACGCGCTGGAGCAATGACGTCTTGCAGGTCTGCACTTCAGTCAACGTTTACTTCAGTAGGCCCTGATAGTAGGGCCATTTCTTTAACCTACACCAGCTACACCAGTGTAGCAAACGTCCAATACCTCCAATGAAGCTTTGCTACACTGGTGTAGCTGGTGTAGGTTAAAGCATAGAGTTTCTTACTATGGGTTAAAGAAACGACCCTAGTAATTGCAGTAGGTTATGACCAAGACCGACTGAACTACAGACCTGCACACTTGGCAGGGTCCTATGGAGCGGCGTGCGCCAACTTTCGTTAGTATTTTGGCCGCTGAGGGCGCTCAGTTGACCTGTTCGTCTGCTATCATCATCATCATCATTTGCCATTTTGTGCACGTTATTTAATACTTTTGTTTTGTCTTTCTCTGCTATCTTCGCCCTGGAAGAGTATAAAAAACATCTTCCTTTTTGTCCGCTTTCTTTTTGTCGGCACCACGTTGCCTAGCATAAAAATGGATGATAAGATTACGTGGACAAACGACAAAACCGCCTTGTTTGAAGTGAAACAATGGAGAAGGCCATTTTCTCAACAGGTGTATATTAGCGCCACGCCGCCGGTAATGTTTCTATCCTAGCGGCAAAAGGCATGAACTAGAACATGCGCGCTGGAGCAGGGCCACCTGTGCAGGTCTGTAGTTCAGTAGGTCTTGGTTATGACGTTGTCGAATTACAAGTTATGGCATATTCGATAAACTCGCACCAGAATTGACCCAAAACCACTGCGGTGCTCAAGGACCCGCGGTAGTGGAGCTCCAAGCCGGGGCAACATCGAATACAAACTGCATCGCGCCGGTGCCCGTTCCGAACGCCGCCTTGGGGGCAACAAAAAAGTGCCCCCACACGGTGCGCCCCATTTATCGAAGATGTCCGGTGCGCACCGGTGCAATTTATCGAACATAAAATTTCGCACCGGTGCGCACCAGTGCTGTTTATCGAATATGCTATTAATCGGGCTTCAAATAAATAAGGCGGCGAACAGCAATTTTTGCTTCGCTTAACCTAAGAAGTCGTCACGAATGCAATCCTATCCAATCCAATCCAAGTCAAAATGCAAACAAAAAAGCATGGCGACTGTTTGCGTGCACAATCTCCTTGCGGCGTACTCGAATCGTTTCTTGTTGTGAGCGCTCTCCTGCAGTTTCCAACATGGATCACTGTGATTATCAGGTCTGCGAAGACTCGGATAGCGAAGGCTACGACAGTAGCAGGTGAGCTGCTGTTATGGGCCTAAACCCGAGTGTTTTCTGACTAGTTGGCGAAGTCGCAGTCCAAAGCAACCGCATCGTAAAACACAGGATGATCGAAGAGACGCAGCACAAGCGCGAATTAGTACGAGTTAAACTCCACCTTTGATCGTTAAACTCCACCTGTGAAGCATTTGAGGAAAGACATGAAGCAAAACGGATGAAGACTGAGGGGATTGAAGAAAGGTGTGGGATCAGCGCGATCGTCGTAGCTAGTGATTCGAGGCACAGAGTCATCAGGATATAATTATCCATTTCTTTGCCGACCGCAAGTTTTTTCACCCCCCCCCCCCCCTCCCCTTTCTTTGCATGAAAACCCACTCAGTCTGGATGCTTCGTCTACAGGCTCTCAAACACTGCGTTCGGTGTCGTTCATCGGCGTCACCTCTTGCAGGCGCAATGACATTATTATTATTGGTTCCTTGCTTCCTTTTTGTTGCTGCAGTTCCGAAGACGCCTTTGAGGCTTACGTGCGCAAGACATACTTGTCCCAGGCCCAACCCGAAGATGACTTCGAGAAGGAAATGGAAGACGAGCTCTCTGCCACGGTCAGAGACTTTGAGCAGAGACAGCTCTATGACGCCGGCGCTTCGGGTGGCGGAGCTAGCCTCAGCACCGCCGATCGCCTTGAGATGAAAGGTGAGTGTGCAGTACAATTCTCAGCGCATTTGCCGTAACAGCATGATGGAAATGCTGTACTGTACTACATGGAGACTGACCTCAGATACTGCGTTACATGGTCGGGGCCCGCGTTGTATGCCTATGTGGCTGCTGTACCTAATCACATGCGCTGTGTCCCGAGTCCAACAAAAATTGTCATTTTCACTGTATTTGTTCCCTGGTGCTCCACTCTAACTTTGTTGTTACATTTACTCTATTAAGGCACATTGCTGGGCCATTTGCTTCACATTAGCTCACTCATAGCCCCCATCCTGGAAGTTGCTGCGTCTTGTCTACGCGCTCTTGTATGTTGCACCTGGACGTACAGTCATCCACACTCCTGTCTCGAGTGCTCTAACCTAGGGCTCGAAACATCGCCATATTGTCCGTGCACATTCCAGTCATGTTTTACTCCTTATGTCTTTGAAATCTCTTTGAAACGGTGGGTTTAAAAATGAGTATGCGGGAAACTAAAGTAATGTTCAGTAGTCTCGGTAGGGAACAGCAGCTTACGTTTGGTAGCAAGGCACTGGAAGTGGTAAGGAAATAATTATACTTAAGGTAGGTAGTTACCGCAGATCTGTACCAGAACAGTGAAATAACTAGAAGAGTATTCAGACTCTCAAAAGAGATGTTCAAAGAACTTTCAAAGAATTTTCTGACTTGCCTCAAGGAGGGTGCCCACACATCCGTGTCGAGAACTTGCTCACTCATTTAGCTCTTTATAAGTAGCGATTAAAAAAAAACTCTCCTCCAGTGCTTTTAGGGGGCTTCCTCGATGCTTAGTAGTGGCCACGGCTTGCACAGAACAGTGTTAATTGAAGAGATATGGCAGAGGCCTTTGACCTGCTAAGGGCGTAGTCAGTCTGATGACGACGATGAGAACATTTTAATTGCGTTAGGTTAAGCTTGAGGACATCGTCTTTGTATTGGTTTTGACTGTACAGTGGCCTATATGCTGCAGCAAGTGCCCACTTTGCACTTGCTGTAGTAAAGGCAAAATAAAAAGCTCGACTTACAGTGAAACATAAAAGATAGCATACTTGTGTATCCATTCGTGTGGAAGGATAAAGTGGCTGTATGCACAATGCTTTTGATTATTGTATAAAATCGCATAATAGCTTGTTTTTCTTTTTCTGTTTTACTCAGGTTCAGCATTACTGTCACATAGCATACTTAAGCAGCCAAGCCTTAGAACAAGTTTACAAATGTTTATTGTTAGGATCTTCACTCGGCGAAGCTTCTGTAGCAGCCATGAATCACAAAAACTCTGAACTTGCTTTCAACAGGTCAGGAATCCTCCAGCACTGAAAAAGGCAGTCGAGCAGATGGTGGCCTTCACAGTTCCGAGGCTAAGAGGAAAAAACAAGACGACGCAGCACAAATGGTCAGAGCAGATGGTGCATCAGCAAAGACCAAAGTTGGGGATGCGAAAGCTGACAAGGACGGTCCGTCGAATGATGACCTCTTCTACGATCCAGAAATGGACGACGAAGACGAGAAGTGGGTGAATGAGCAGAGGAGAGACTGCATATTTCCTGGGGCCTCCAAGGATGGAAAAGATGGCAGCCGGGTCAAGCCACTTCCTTTGAGCGATGCTGTCCTCAACTGCCCAGGCTGTATGACACTGCTATGCCTTGACTGTCAGCGGTAAGCCATTCAGAGAGAGGTCAAAATCAGGGGCCATACACTAAGTTCTGTTTGGAATAAGAGACAGTGCAAAAGCGTAACAACATTACAAGAGCACACACAGAGCCCCATCTTGTTGTTTGTCTTTTGCGCCATATATTCTCATGTTTCAAAGATTTTCAGTCAACTACCCGATCTTGGCCGCGGCGGTCGAATTTCAATGGAGGCGAAAGTCTAGAGGCCCGTGTACTGTGTGATGTTAGTGCACGTTAAAGAACCCCAGGTAGTCGAAATTTCCCGAGCCTTTCACTGCGGCATCCCTCATAACGTGAGTTGCTTTCGAACGTTAAACCCACATAAAACAAACCAACCAATAAACTACCTTAAAGCGCTGCACCCAACTGTTTCCATCGGTCATTGTTAGCCCGCTAACGATGGGTGGGAATGCCTATGTAAAATGTTCATATCATATTATAAAGTGTGTGTAATTAGTTTCATTTTGATATATATTGTACTAAATTTATACTGCATACTTCTTGGACCGGAAAAATGTTTAAGAAAACCCACAAAGTACAGGCATTTTTCCCATGACAGAGGAAGAACTTGGTAAGCTTCTCCACAAAATTGATTTCAGCAGTACCTTCACGTAATGGTTTTGCCACAGTGAGGAACATTCGCTGAAGTGTTGGCATGCAGACCTTTGATTTTAGTCCCTGAATTTGAATGAAAAATACCCAGATTTTTCAGTCTTCTGAGGCTTGAAGTGACAGCAGTACGTACCCACCGCAACCAAGCTAGAGTCCTAATAACCTTTCCTCCTTGTAGCCTTTCTATTACAATGTGGCCGAGCTCAAGTGTTCACATACTACTCTAATGATGGACACAATGCTGAAGACAGATAGACATGGAGCACAAGAATGTAGTCATAGAAAGCATTCCTGTATTCAAATATATTTAGCGCATCTCAACTAAAAAAAAAAAGATTAGAAAACTGTCGCGCGTCATTCCAAATAGTCATAATGTGCTTATTTCTCTCTCTCTGCTTCATGCAGGCATGAAATCTACAACACCCAGTACCGTGCCATGTTTGTGAAGAACTGTGTCGTTGATACGAAGGAGGTGCTCAAGTGTTTGCCGTCAAGGACATCAAGGCGCCGACGAGATCTTCCCGATGGAGTGGTTGATCCACGCGACATTTTCAATCCGGTGCGGTGCCAGATTTGCCGCACAGAGGTTGCAGTCTATGACAGAGATGAGGTGTACCATTTCTTTAATGTCATTGCAAGTTTTTCATGAAAGACAAGGTTTCTTTGCTCGGCACCAGTGTCGAAAGCATGTACATAAATTGCTGTAAATAAAATCTCGCTAGAAGTGATACTGCGTTTTATGGAGAAAAGAAAAAAAGCAGGAGAAGCGATGACATCACTTTTTGTGGAACCGGACGGTCAGCTACTCTGCTGTAACAATTATGTCATTTCTAGCCACTGTTAACGACACCTGGACAACATAGCTTCAAGAATTGTGGCGAATTCTGCCTATATGGGCATTAACTAACAAACGCTATCATGTCATACCCTTAAGTTGTAGCCTAAAGTGCCTCAGAAAGGTGCTCTCAATAATAATGCGGTATGTCTGGGATGTAAAAGGACGCCGCTTCACAAATATCCTCCAGCAAGGATTTTTTTAATGCGTTCTGTGAAAGATGAGTTATATGCAGTCAAAATTTAAACTTCCGTGTCTTCGCGCCGATCCTCGTGTCCATATGCGCACGCCAAAACGTAAACGCTCCTCCGCCGACGCGCTCGGAGTTGCCGCGGCCATGGTAGCTGCGTGACGTCTCAAAGAATCTGGCGCGGTGAACCAATGATAACCACCGGCTGCTGACGTCACTTTGCACGGCGTGACGTCGTATGTCAGGTTTCGCGCGAAAGCCCAGCACCGCACGTCGCCGCGAGGCGGGAAAGAGTAGGGTGCCTCGATGCGGCGGCGCTGGCATCGAGGCACCCTAGGAAAGAGGGAATTTTTAGAAACGTATTTAAATTTCCCGCTCTCTTTTTTTAGGTCCCGTACGCGGCATGTACGCTCACTGTACTGTACTGTACATAGTGCAAGCATTTTAAAGCCAAGCTCGAGCATCCTCTTCTGCGGCCCTTTAAACTGTATCCGACCACAAAACGGACATAACACACTGGGCCACAGTCCGCGGTGCCCTGTGTGTTCATCCGCTGGCCCGTCGCAACAGTAAACGAAATCAGCATTTGAATGTCCAACTATATTAAACTAGCCAAGTATCAAGATTTATAAACTATTACTTGCGGTGAGATGCCCGCTAACGTATCAAGTTGCAACAAACTGACTACTTTTTTGTTGTGGAGGAATTCTGTGCAGCGGTCCCGAATGTGGGCGGAGCTTTACTGCAGACTTGTACCCGACAGCCGCTTCCACAAAGCGGCAGTGATGCATGCTGAGGTGGTGGTGGTGGTGAAAAACTTTTATATTCACAGAGAGTTTGACGGTCAAAAAACCTTGCTGCATGGTTGGTATCCTTAGTCCGGGACACCGCACGACGAGGCCCCGTCTCGCGCCCGCTTGACCAGAGCCCTTTGGGACTCCAGTGTGGAGCAGTTGAGGAGGGCAGTCTCCCATGCCTCTCGGGTGGGGGAGGGGGGAAGGTGAGGATTCTGAGTACATGCCCACACCATGTGAAAGATATCGCAGATCTCCACAGTGCGGGCAGCGCTCATCTGTGTTCGGATCGAAGTGTTTTGCTATGGCAGGACAGAGAAGGGTTCCTGTCTGCAGGCGCCGCAGAGTTCGCTCCTCCGCCTTACTCAGCCCCTTGGCAGGTGCCGGGGTGGCTGTCGCTATAATGAATTAGGGTTTCGCGGAACCGCATTCGGAGTGCGCACGCCGCACGTGTCGTGTCAATGCAATAACTTTTCCTATTTCGTAGAATCTTTATTGGTAAGGATGGCCTACGGGGGAAGTGCGAGGGTTAGGATGCCGGGCTCCACAAGGGAGAACCAAATGAAATTGGCCAATGACCGATGGTTGGTGACTCGCCGGCCTCGAGTTGGTAGCCGATGTGCTCGGCCTACGCTCGGGTACAGTGCTCACTGTAGCTCGGGCCAGCGTCGGGCAACGGCTGACTAACTGCTCTGCAGGCGTATGATTGGCAAAAGGCCGACCGCTGGCAAACGCCTGGCAATAGTTCGCCGCCGACGCGTAGGCATGCAAACACAGGCCGACGCCGGGCCACCGCTGGCCATCAACCACTTTTGTCATCACAGGATCACAAATGAATGAAATAATAATGCTTAACGTGCAAGTCACTGCGTGAACATTCTTCGTTCTGCACGTGGCAGCGGTAGTGGCTCGGCTGGAGCCAGTATAGGAAGCCCGTGCAATTTCCTTTTCATTCTTCTCTCAGTCACAACAACGCATCGTCCTGTGGACGTGTGCTCAGCGTTGGCCTTCGTGACAGCGTGAGCATTAAATATACCGGCATTGGACCAAACGACTACTCCAGTGTAATAAGCTGCAGCCCTTTCTTTTTCATATTATAGAAAATGCAAATTAGGCTTTGCGAATACTTTGTGCACAGCTGTCGTTCTAGTGTACGCTCGTATAAAAGGTAATTTGTCATTAGGCCGCCGTAGGGCTGAGCATGGCCCAGCGTCGGCAAGTGCTGATCGGTTCGTTTAAGGCCAACGTCAATCCCCAACCTCGGCCCGAGCTGGTCTGCCGAGCTCGGGCCATGGACGGCCTAGTTGGCGGCCGGCGAAGGGCCATGCAAGTTTTTTCCATTTGGAGACTCCAGCAGATAGCTTCCACGCGTCACCACTGGGAGCCATCTAATTTTCTTTGGCGGCACCCTACTGATCTCCACGAGATTGCCCCTCGTTTTGTTCCTTCACAGTGGCAGTTAGAGGCCACGCGAATCGCTCCATTGTTTCGGAATTGTGGCCAGAGTTCTCGAACGCGCAAGCAATGACACCCAAGACTTTTCTGCCATCGATGGACGTTCATCCTTCGCTCCGGCGCGCTACCACGTGACGTCACGACAAGGAGAGCTGGGGGCCCAACTCGTCTCGTCGATGGAGGCTCATCCTTCGCTCCGGCGTCGCGCTACCACGTGACGTCACGACAAGAGGAGAGCTGGGGGCCCAACTCGTCTCATCGATGGAGGCCCATCCTTCGCTCCGGCGCAGCTGCCGAGTGAGGGCGCTCGCTAGACTGGGATAAAGCGGGGCTGCGGCTGTGCTATGTCGGAGGATGCGTACAAGGCGAGGCTGGAACGGTGTGCCGCGGCCAAGCGACGGCGCAGTGCCGAAGAAACAGACGAAGAAAGGGAACAACGGTTGGCCAAGCAGCGTGCGTATGCTGCAGAATGGAGAGCACGCCGGCTTGCTGCGGGTGCATCTACAAGTTTAGAGTCACAAACCATTTCTTTACGGATCACCAAAGCGTGTTCATCGGATAAATAAAGCACATTTACAGTAGACCCATGTTGTGTCCAGAGTGAATCCATACGGGTAACATATTAGCAGAACCAAGTCGTGACCCGAGTTGCACTATACGGGAAACCATAGGTCCGTTCGATTATCCTGCACTCCCTGCACCAGTTCTGTGAAGTTCCGCGGCGGTGCCGCAAGCGTGCAGCGCCAGTTCATGCAGTTCAGATGCAGCTTGGCACTGGCTGCTTTCAAAACGAATGGTAGAGTGCAGGTCTGGTCGTCTGCTAGCCTAGGCGTCGCCACCAAATTGCAGCCAGTAGCGTGGCGCCCATATATCAACGGCCGCCAACGTCCCGAGCCGCATGAAGAATCTTCAAACAGTACATCGCAGCGAAGCATTGCCATGCATCAGCCTCGATGCAGCCTCGCGGCAGCGAAGCGAACCGCACGTCTGTTCTTTTACTGAACACTATCGACCGAGCTGTGCGCGCGCCGACTTACATGTTAAGCGATTGCTGCCACAACGTGCATCATGCTGCGTGCACGTCTTTACCTTTTAGTTAACATAACCGGCTTCGAATACTGTTATAACACTATTAGTCCAAAGGAAAAACGCCGGTACAGGTCCGTCAAGAGCAGGGTGGTCGAGAGATGCAAGGTACGTGCCAGCGAGGGCCACCGTTCCCACCTCCGTCGCCGCCTTCTCGGGTGGCCAGTCACGTTCCATAAGAGTCGGACCCGTGCGGGGCACCGTTCTCATCGATGAGTGGAATAATTTGAGTATCTCCGCCGTTTATCGCAAAGCGCAAGCCATCGTCTGCTTCCATGGCGGCTGCAGCTGCACCGTTTCGGCACCGACCACTGAGGGGGTGCAGTTTTTCTGAACTAGACCTGCACAACGTCTGCACTTTTTTGAAACGAATGGCGTCGTGCAGACGGCGCCAATTCGCACCGCCTAAACGAATGGCGAAGTGCAGCACCGCGAGAACCAGTTCACGTAGTGCAGGTGAATCGAACGGACCTCATGTCCAACTACCAGCAGAACCAAGCGCAGCCAGGTGTTATTGCTTTCACAATCAGCTAGGCTTAACCAACCTAAGCCTTCAGCCAATTTTTTTCTTCTGAACCAGCACACTCCAAAGTTTCGCTTTTCACCGCATCATTGGCGCATGGAAAACGCTCGATGATGCGACGCGCTCGAAATTTCCTTGTGCTACCGGCGCGAGGGGACTCTGCGTTTATCTTTCGCGATGCACTCCTTAGAAATCGAGTGGCTCGATACGCCCTCAACTTACCTTATCAGTTTCCAGTTCACGATGCCTGAAAGCGCTTTTACACCAGCCAGTGCTGGCACGCGTTGCGACGCTTCGGGAAGGGGCACAGTTCACCGACTTGCGCGGTAGTTATGGTCAACCCATATTTGACCAACGACCAAATTACCGGTGCCTCCATGCAGCAACGTTGACAGAACAAGAGAATGCTCTCTGGTGCAGTCATTTAGCTTTGTTGTTCTTGTAATCAGACAGCGGCATCAGTAACCAGTCGCCGCTCCATCACTTCAATTTAGTTTGTACAATGCTTCGTGCATTTAATTCACCTCCGACACCGTGCTTTGCAATCAATGTTGTTCAAAGCCGTACTCGTGTGCAATGCCACTTCCACTACTTGAGTGCAGAACCTTGTCCTGTATGCCTCGCCCATTGCACCGACTGAGCCAATGGAAGTTTGATAGTCAAACTGCCTCAGTATGTGCCGAGGAATAATGGACGATTGTGAAAGGCGCCGAGCAAAGCACAGGTACTGATGCAGTGTTCACTATGGAAGAATTTCTTTTCAAGCACTGTATCCTCTCCTGCCCTCCAATGGCATACAGGCTTACTGCAAAGCCTTTTCCCGTTTGTTACATTTCAGGTTGGAAGACTGACTGTCAGGCTACAGCAGTAATGTTAACACTGCAATACATAATCGCTGCAATGATTGCAGACTAGTAACACTTATTTGCCAACACACTGACAGGTTGCTACAGTCAAGAGGTTGGTTTGGTTTATGGGGTTTAACGTCCCAAAGCGACTCAGGCTACGAGGGACGCCTTAGTGAAGGGCTCCGGAAATTTCGACCACCTGGGGTTCTTTAACGTGCACTGACATCTCACAGTACACGGGCCTCTAGAATTTCTCCTGCAAAGAAATTCAACCGCCGCGGCCGGAATCGAACCCGCGTCTTTCGGGTCAGCAGCCGAGCACACTACCGACTGACTCTGCCTTACAGTGTCTATACACGTACAGAATAAAGCCCCTGCAAATGCTCATTCAGCAGTTCTATAAAAATGCTGCCATGCCTGTAATGCACCCTTGGCAAAGTGCTCGGCTTTTGTTGTGTATCGCAGTACATGTAAAATTCTGAACGAAGCAGTGAGCGCCCCTTGCGGTGTTGGGTAAGGTGGAATAGACAGAACGCACAATAGCATGCTGCACCGTTTCTTCCAAGCATTAGCGATGCATACCTGAAAACATTTCTTCGCTGACGAAGTTCTCACTGGGATGTTTGCACCGCAACGTGGAAGCCAAGTGATGACGCAAACACCTCCCCAACGAAGCATAGAACTGTACCCTCAATCTTGTAGGTATGGTACGCTTGCAGTAAGTACTATTCCTTACACTTCCAGATTGACACCACAAACCAAAAAGTGCCAGCAAGATTATCCAAAAGCAAAAGGTGATAAAACTATAAAACTTGCCAGCTTGTCATGCCTTTGCCTGGCCGTTAGGTGGCACTACGGAGAAGCACGCGCAATGTTCACGTAATGGCGACCAGCTGCCATTTCATTCGGCTTCCACTACCCTCAACATCGATCCAAACCACCCGAAAAAGGTGAAGCATTGTTTATTGAAAAACTCTTCCGCTCTCAGAGTACACCGCACTTTGCCAAGCCTTTTTTTTTTTAAAGATCATTCCCCTTTTTATAACCTCACGTTTAGCAACCATCGCTCAAAGTTACAATGCATCGTATATCCTTTGGGTGTCCGCATTTGTTTAACGTATCTGTCCAAGTGCGCGATGTATACTTCATTTGGGGAGGGGACAGGGTAGTGTGTGTTATCGGAGCACCAAGCACACAAACTAACCAAGGCAACTGGATATGAGAGGAGATCTTCGAAGACTTGTTTTGCCAGAGGACCTGGGCACAAAAGGCGTAACCAGGGAAGGGGGAAGAAAGTGTACCTGTGTGTCGGGTGAAAAATTCTCAAAAACGGGTCTCGGGAATCGATCAAGAGAAAGGCCCTGAAAGCGTCTGAGAAATCAGCGAAGTCCTCGTGTCTACGTCTAAGATGGAAGCATCTGCACAAAGCCTCCGAAGATGCCCAGAATAAAGATCTCGCCTTCCCCACATGTGGACGATGCACAGACAGGGTGAATAAACCTAGTCGAAGCGAAGCATGCATCTGGCAACGATATGGCTCGAGGCATGCATCACGGTTTACTTCCATCGCGAGAAGAAAATTTGGGTGGCGTCGGAGGACGCCACAATCAACAGTCGCCTGTCATGCGGCAAGTGCTAGTGGATATGGGAGTCCAATGGCAAAGCAGCCAGCGTCATGCGTGCATACGCGGCCGGCAAGCATGAGCTGATCGGCGAGACAAAGGAAAACGAGATTAACTCCACCTCTACGTAATAATGGCATCAACTGTACCGGGGATAAGACTAAAATTCTAATCAGAAACAGTGATCACGACCAAACACACCCAGGGAACAGTGGTGTCCCCCCCTCCCCCCCCTCCAACAACCTCTGAAATCATGGAATGTTTTTTTTTTTTCATTCAAGACCTCTCACCTATTATCCCAAAGTTGGAAACAAAAAAAAAAGCAAAAAGGGGAGGGGGAGGCTTGCAAAAAAACACCGACAAAAGAGAAAATCACCACGTAAAACTTCCATTTGACAGCTACCTGCAAAAATTGTAGTCGTGGCATGAAATGGAGACAAAAATTGAAGGCAAGTCAAAGTTGGAGATGACGGAAGGGGAGGGGGGAGAGGTAGGGCGCGCAAAAGCTGGGGTGAATTTGAAACAATAAATTAAACACGTCTGAACACGTATGTGGAAGAAGCAACACAAGCACAAAAATGCATGCTTGGGAACACTTTACCAGTGCAGACCCAGTGAGGAAATGAAATCCTACACACTTCCTCACACAATGTTAACAGCAGGGTGTCTCGCTTAGCTTTGCTATGCACGGCTGATAAAAAGACCTATGTGACAATCACCACAAAAATCAACGAAATTACCTAAAATAAAACAGCTATCAAAGAGGTCGAGAGTAAGACCCAGGATGGAGCCACCCATGCTAAAAGCGTGCAAAATGAGAATCAAACAAGCCCAACGAAGAGCATAACCACGTGGCAACGGTTCAGTGATTGAATTGGATTCAATGTAGCGTCATAAACTGATCGTCTCAGCTCACTCCAACTACAGGCCATGTTTACCCTCTGACCTACATCCCTCAAGCCGCGCAAACCATCGCTCTTGGCACAGCTAATGTGGAAAGCGAACAACTCAGCGAGACTGAAAGGGTGCTCGAAAGAAAGGACCGTGTGCCTACGCATACCACAAGACAAGACATTCTTATCCTTTCATCAAATAGTGTCGCGTATGTGGAGAGAGAGTTATAGAGGGACGCAATTCTCATCGTCGGGCTCCGAAAGCAGCTTTGCGAAAAAACTAGGAAGGCCGCTATACAAGCACAGGACTCAGCAGTAAACCTGCCCGCTCAATGGAAACAGAGGAAAAGGCCCTGGAGACTGGTGTCCTGGAGGTCAGAAGCAGAGCCTCGATCCGATTCAAGCCTTCCCCCGTGCAGTGCCGTCGACCCACACCACTGGTGCAGGGCTCAAAAAGCGCACAGGACAAAAGGCCTGAAGGGGAGGAGGGCATGCCACAACCGAAGAGAGGGGAGGAGAGAGGAATCTCGACTTCACCACCTCACCACAACATGCACACGCTCTATAGTACATACTTCTCTTTAGCCATAGATGTACAACTCGCCAGTGGCGCTGGCATCGGCAGCGTGGGAGAGGGAAAGAGGGGGAGAGAAGATCAGAGGAAGAGCGGCCAGCCAGCGGAGCCCCTCCCCTCTTTTTTTTACCAGGCGGCAAAACTGGCCATTGTTTTGGTGGAAAGCTGACACCCTCGAACAACACCTTTCCCACAGCAGTCGCGGCGCAACGCTCGTTGAAAACGCGCAATTGAAGTAAGGCAGGCCTACGATAGGGGAAGAGGCAGGGGTCGATGATCAGTAGGTCGCAGCTATGTGGCATTTTCCACTCCAAAAGGTCGTTCCGCGAGAAGGAGACTCAAAAGGGATGTAGGAGCTGGAGAAAAAGAAAGGTGAGGGGAGAGGGGGGGGGGGTCGAAAAGAGTGAACGCAAGAAAAAAAGAAAAATAAACCGGGTAAAAAAGGGCGACAAAATTTATATATACTTTTTTTTTCTGTTCCTCTTGTCGTCGGTATTAATTACAAGTGGGGGTGCGAGACTTCCGCGAGGGGAAAAGCCTCCACACGTCTGCTTTTTTTTTTTCCTCGTCAGCCTCGCGTTACAACAGGACCTCCGTAGCTCTTTTCCCCCTCAACGTTACCCCCCAAGAAAGCCTCTTCACTTCGAAGTCATCATCGTTACAAACTCTGAAAAGAGAAGAAAGAAAACAATGTGTCAGCAACAACTGTTTCCCAACTAAACACTCGCATCAAGTAACAAACATGTCGCATTGGTGACCCAAACTGGATTTCAGAAACTAGATGACCCTCTTTGCTAATGGAAGCCTTACTCAAGCAGAGCAACGTGGCAGCTATGTACACGGCGATCCATTGTTAAGGTGAACACGCGAGTGTGTGGCCGCACTGTTTGGAATGCCAATGGGTCCGTCCCAGTTGCGCATCAAAGCAAAATTGCAGACAGCGTGAAGCACCACATCCAGGTCCTTATGCATCTACCCCGCTTTCCTTCGAAGAGAGCAACCACACACTCGCGTGTTCACCCCAAAGAGTGGACCACCCCGAACGTTAACTTCTGCCCTAACAATATATGGCCAGCTGTAATAAGGGTGGCAAACCTAGGACCTTGACAAAAATCTAATCTGCTTCACAGCACTCTTTATTAACCAGGTTAGTGGTTGTCTGAAAATACAGACTGCACCAATCTGTCAGTATCCTACTGAAAGCACAATGACTATCTTTGAAGCACTTGTGTCACCATCCCACACCTCATGACAGAACCATGACTGATCTACACTGTTACGTGTATGTGTGAAATCATTCACAAAAAGCGATTGAGCATTGTACTGTCCATACTACTACACTTTGAAATCTGAAATCTCAACTTCTTTGGGACCACTGTATATCTTGTGCTCAGCCTTTACAGTGAAGTTCAAACACCTGAGGCCTCTCTTCTTTTTCAATATGCAAAAACATCGCAGTACATACGGGCACTGGCATTTCACACCTCCTGAAACCCAGCCTCAACGAGTGTACAGCCTAAGCTATTGCACCAAAGAGAATGAAACTGCCGCCCTATAGCAATGGTCAGCTTCACAACACTGTGTAGAGGCTGAGGGAGTAGAGGACCAAGGGTCGCCACCCACCTTCATAGTTGACTTGGCCATCGCCGTCAATGTCGGCTTCACGGATCATCTCGTCGACCTCCTCGTCGGTGAGCTTCTCGCCCAGGTTGGTCATGACGTGGCGCAGCTCGGCGGCCGAGATGAAGCCGTTGCCGTCCTTGTCGAAGACCCGGAATGCCTCGCGGATCTCCTCCTCGCTGTCCGTGTCCTTCATCTTGCGCGCCATCATCGTCAGGAACTCGGGAAAGTCAATCGTCCCGTTACCTGCAGTCCACCACAAGGGCACACCGCATTCACATCCGGCACCCGGCTCAAATGCCCACACACGAGCAATGTTGTTCACCCCATCCAAAGGCCACAGAGAGGAAAGAAACATGGCACTTTATCCACAGCAGGAGTGACAGGACGCTCCAACTTTGTATTCATCTTTGCCAATGTTTGGCCGAGAAATTGGCTTCAAAGATACAGCTGTGCTACAATGTAGGTTACATATCTTTTATATTGCTTATATATCGCTCTCTTATACAGGCAAACAGTGGCATTCCGGCATCCCAAAAGCCTGTTATATACTCACACAGGTTTCCAAATTTTACACAAGAATTTCAAGCTGTGTTCGTATATGGCAGGCAAGAAATAGTGCATCTGCAAATGCACATTACTCTGCCACATATCATTCATTCGTCTGGAAACCTCTCGGAGCATTCTGATGTAAACAAAGAGCAGTATAAAACGAAAAGGTAGCATTGAAACTCACAGTCGATGCTGTGAAGCACTCAGTGTTTGGACCCTTTAAATAAAACTTTATGAGTGTGAACTACTTTTTAAGCGCAGATTGAGTAACAGTGACTTGCCCTACCAGCTGCGTATCATACCGGCACATGCGTCTTACTTCTTGAAGTCTCCATGATACGCAGGACGAACATGTGATAAGAGGTAAAACGAAGTCCAGGGGGTACCAGTCACGGCACTTAAAGGGACACTGAGGAGAGCACTATTAATATTTTTTTTATAGCAAAATCCGATAGTTCGGCATGTCATGGCTTTGTTGCCACTTGGCCGGCAGCGAAAGATGCATTTATTTGTAAGAAATTTGGATTCGAAGTTGAAAAAGTTTTTCCCGCCACTCTGATTCAAACTTGGGATTCTCCTATGACGACACAGGACTAAGTGACGTGAAACATGACGTAACGCAGACTCCGTGATTTGTGGCGGCCATGCGGTGCGGCCCAGCAGCAGCCGAAAAGAAAGCTACCGCCGGCCGCACGTTGAAGGCATCTATCGGCTATTGCGGCCGTCGCTTCGTTTACGTTTGCACCGGCGTTTTGGCAGCGTTACAATGGATCCCGTTCTCGAAGTAGTCAACGAAATTCTCGCAAATAGACACCTTTAGCATACCGTGTACCTTGTTACCGTTAGCGGAATACCGGGAGCCCCCATACGTGAGCAGGCGCTGATTGGTCCCGGCACTGCAGGAGCGCGCGTAGCTGTCAGGTACGTGGCGCCATCTGGCGACGTCAAGGAGATTTGCGCATGCATTTGGTGCGCCTCAGTGATTCGTGACTTCTCGTGTCCTAGTGTTGCTAGAACTATTGGTTCAAGCAACACTTTTGTCCTATGATGTCATGAAGCTTGTACTTGCGAGTTTGGCCTGTGGCGGCGATACCTGTATTTTGGTTCTTGCTCTTTTCTACGTTACAAGAGCTTTGTTGTCAGTATGAATGGCGTTTTTGTAATCAGGAGCTGGTATTCTGTCGATGCAAGTCAACTTCAATTTCTCCTCAGTGTCCCTTTAAGGTTTGTCGCAACGAAATATGCCCGTGTTCACTTTAGTTCTACCGCAAGCTACTTTTTGGGCGTGGACAGGCATGCTAGCTTTGGCAGCATTGACTGCTATATATAAACTGAGTGTAAGTTGTTTCAAGACAGTACACTTCTATTCCAAACGCAAACCAAGCCAAATATGAAATTTGCACATTCCAGCATTCTAGTTGTGGACAAACAATTGCAGTGCCAGCTCTCCATCAAGGTAACTGCATGAAGCTCTGAAGACAGGTCAATGGCTACTACACGTCCAAAGGCCCCCCCCCAAAAAATGCTGCTATCGGGCAGTATTTCAATGGACACCAATTAGACGAGTGCCCGCAATGCTCCGGACTGCAACAAGTACAACAAATGCGGCAAGACATTCAAAAAGGATGCTTCGGATGAGCCAAGAAGAAGAGTGAGAGGCCTCTACCGTCACAGTTTGTAGCCGAAGTTAGTAAATCGTGTGCTATCCTCCAAGAGGCTTTACTTTAGCTTACGAGGCTGCTAGTACCTCAAAAGCTCGTGAAGCATTTTGGATTTTGAGTGGAAGCAAACTGGACGAAACATAACAGTGAATAAGAACGAAAAAAAAAAAAATCAAAGGTTCACATTGTGAACATCTCGAATATGCCCTTACTGGAAGCTTAGAAGAAAAACAAAAGCAAATGAGCAGAAGTTCAATTGAAATGTTTTGAGAAATTTTTCTACCCATAGTTTCTTTTTCACTCCATGTATGGCAAGCTTGAGACTGCTTTCAAGAAACCTTACTTTTTATTGCCACTGCCCAGCATCCATAGGGATTAAATGGTCGGAAAGACATAAAACTCTATGGCCTTGTGCGTGCTGAAGAAACCCTTCTGGGAAGAACCCTACAAACAAACCCCCAAACTAACGATACTCTCAGATACTCTGACGGCAGTGAAGCATTTTAAAGGGGAAGCTCACTTTCAGAAAGGAAACACATTGACATACTCTTGTACACCTTTCCGTGATAAGAAAAGAGGGCAGAACTCTCGGTTTCGGTAGGAATTTATATCTTAATCTGGCAAAGAAAATCTGGTCAGCGTTGACCATTGGGCGAGACCTGAATCCATTGATTTATCACTGGCCGCGAGCTATAACGGTATGGCTGCACTACTATCATATGTACAGTCAGGGCGGAATGAAACGCGAACGTGCATATGTCATACATTTCTGCTTTGCAGCGAGATATTCCTTTACAACCTATTTCCGATTATGCATTCCAGTAGGCCCTTTACCCAGACACATGAATCAGGCTAGTTGTACACTTCAGCTGAAAGTAGGCTGGTAAAATATTTTGTCTTCTTGACATGCTCTGTTCGAGTTTCATTCCAGCCTCACTGTACAGTGTACAATAAGATACTTGTAGCTGCCAAGTACCTCCCAGAACTACAAGCCCACATATATTTTGAACTACAGCGCACAATTTTTGCAATCGTGAAAACAAAACTGTCCCAACCTCCAGATTTCTTTTAAAACTGCACGAAAAAGCCACATACAAGCTTGTGAAGCCATGAACAGGTGAGAACCTCATATACAGTTAATCCACCCTTTTCACACGGCTGCTCTGCGCACGTCCCTGCTCCAAATCTCCAGAAGGCAGCACACAAAATGAATGAAAAAGGAAAAGGGGCACTGCAATGCTGCTGGCATGAGTACAAGGACTGTAGAAAGGAAAGCTAGCTGCAAAGCGCACAGCTGCACTTGCATGTATATCACATATGGTAGCCTTGCATTTGTTTCGGCCTTTGCATCTCGAAGCAATGATAAAGTACGAAAAAACTGATCTTCCTTGCATGAGTAGCCACTGTCTTGGTCGGTTATTTGGGGGTTTATTAAGGTGAGAGCATCAGAGGGGTCATGTCGGGAAAAACTGCCGACTGAGGCCGCTGAGAAGGAAAAGGAATACGGAGAGTGAAAAGTGCTGGGTAAGAAAGAGGGGGAACGCAGTGCGTGTACGCATAAAATGACCATGTCTCACGGTCCTCCGCATTCACTGAACCTTGTACCGTGTGCTTTAACGGCGTGTTCCAGTGCTTTTTTGATGTGATGGAAGCAGTTCCTTCAACATGTGCAGTGGGAAGTGTGGCGGACCTTCATCGTGCTCGGCGAGCAGAACACTAACGGCAGTGGAGAGTAGCGAGGACCCAGACCGGAAAACCGATCATGCCAATGTTGAATCCGAGAAACTGCAACGGGAGTCATGCAATCCTGTCATGCTCATGGATTCCTGTCTGATAGGTCCATTGATCACCTTCCAATATTTTGACGGTGGGGCGACTTAGGCGACACAGTGCCAAAATGATTGCTCATTTAAATCGCATTGCTATTTACAGATTAGCTGAAACTGGACGGATTTTTAAGAAATGCTGCACATTCTAGAAAAAACTTAAAAAAAAACCACTGTAAAGAATAAATCTACCATGCAAGTCGCTAGTCGCCTGTGTCAGAAATGGAGCTTTTACAACTACTATCTCAATTTTTTGAAGAGGAAAACCTGAACATTTAGGACATCCTGTTAGAAACAATGGAGGATATAAACCGGACTGTGTTGCTCGATTTGAATCTAGTGGATAGGAAAGTTTTCAGATGAATTTTCTTTGCGAATGAATAATTTACTGTAGGTGGACAGGCAGAACACATGGCAAGGCCACAGGAATAGAGCAGAAGTGGAAATGCCAGTCTATTTTTTGACGAACTGCACAAGATTGATTTAACAAGATGACAGCGGAGATACAACACAGCCAAACCCTGAAGGGGAAAAAAAAAAAGCAATTGTACACCGCTATAACGATCAGCCCTTTGTTAAAAAACTGCTCCAATCAAGACAACTGCATCATGGCGGATGGACAAAAATTCTCCTTTGCATGGCATCCTGGTTGCAACAGTTCCCATAAAGAAGCCACATTTAGTTAACTAGTAGCAAAAACGATACTTATAGTACCCGCACCACGACCGGCTTTATTACTTCGCGACCTGTTCACCGGCGCCGCCCCCGATTTTTTACTGCTTGGTTAGTTCATTCTTAGTTCGCTCGCCGGCCGCTGCTCTCCGTGGCGCCACAACTTACCCCCACGCTGAGTGCGGGCTGGCTTAGCGGTAGCAGTGGCGGCTTCATTGTGTTTTTGTGCGCGTCTGAACTCCGTGTTGCCGGCTGTTCTGCTTGCTGCCCGCATACGTGCCAAGAACGCAATTACTGCTGAGAGCCTTTACATTTCGTAGGCCGTAAAAATCATCGCCCGCGATGGTGTATTGCTGCGTTCCGCTCTGCAAATCGAGCGGGCACACAGCGAAGGGTATCTCATTTTTCATGCTGAGTGCATCTTGAAATGATTAACAATCGGGTGAACGCTCCTGAAAAGAAGTAAGAAGTGTGCATAGCGCGCTTTTTATTGTAGATTGGCGGAAAGTAGCGCGGCTTTGCCCTGGGATGCTGCTAAGTACAGAGCAGAAACAACCGTGTGCGTGCAAAAAAAAAACCAACAAAAAACAATGCCACTCCAGTAGCACCAGAGCCGCGCCCACCAGTACAACCGCTCTGAGCTTGTTTTAGCTGCAAAACTGCTGCTCTGAGAAAGAGAAATATTACCGCTATCAGCCTTTAGTCGGGCACAGCTTTTTGTGGCTATACAGGGGAATTGCTACGAGCGCGAGACGCCTGCTTCTGCGCTGTTCTCGCGCGCTCATGAGCGAAGGACTCGGGCGTGTTAGCTGACAGCTCGCGAAAGCTGTCCGCGATTATTGCATCTGATGAACATTAACACGTCTTTGCGGTGAGTGCTTAAAAAACGATGCGGTTTAACTCTGCCTACCAGCACCACGCCAGCGCAAGTGTACTGAAGCTAGCAGAAGCATGCGGCGTGCGCTGCCGAAATGAGGGTAACTTGCGGCGCCACCTGTCGCGGCGCGCCATCCCTACTGAAGAGTCACGTGATATTTACACGGACACGCGCCGCCGTAGTGAGCAGGTCGCGAGTAATAAAGCCGGTCGTGACCTGCACTATCAATAACACGAAGACTGCAGTTTATCCCGTTTCAACTCAAAAAGGTCATCAAGAAGGCAAGCAGTTCTGAACAAACGATGCTGTCATGAAATGGGTTTTTCAACAGGTGCCTGGCTTGAGCAAATAAGCTGCGAATTCATTCCGAAGAAAAGAGAGACAGTAACCACCACTCGGACACCCGCAACCATGCTGCGAAGGGATGATGGAGGGAGTGAAAAAAAAAGCGAGAAAGAGGCTGTACTGGAGGGCTCCGGAATAACTTTAGCCACAAATACAGAACGGGTGGCACGAACACCAAACTAGGGTTATTTCAGTGACAAAACTTCCTTTACAATGGCAGTACATTCAGAATTTGAGAGCAATGATTAGGACCTGTGTTTACACCCAACCTGACAAGATGCGTGGGCCGCCAATAGAACACCAGCTCCACACCACGCCTTGACATCGCTGCATCATTTAATTTTCCACTCAAATATGCTGGCAAACCAAGCTGGGTGGCCTTGATAAGCTGCCATCATAGTACGATGGTACAAAGGGATAGATCTTAGCGTACACCTTTATCGTGTGCACTTGTGACTGCTCACCAATGTAAGAATCTTAACGCCTGCTGTCATCCTCAATGGAACTTTGCACACCACTGCAGTCTGAAAACACCACATGAGACCAGGAAACCTTAACAAGTGCTACCAGCCTTCCTGCCCGTGATGCCAATGATGGCAAGCATGGATTCGCATCCACAGGCTTCTAGCCCAGTGCCCACCTCTGATGGTGTAAAAGTCACTACGGTTAATATTGATGAAATGGCTCTGTGCAAGGGTAACCACACTGCACAGTCAAAGCCCGCTACAACGAAATATATCAGGTTCCACGTCAATTATTTCCCCAACAATGAACAATTTTCGGAACGAGGTTCCACTTCCAACGAAAATTTTCCGAGTAAGAGCTTGACTTTTTTTTTGCACATCCACATATGTATGCTCGTACCTCATTAGGCTTCGCCAAAATCTGCTAACAAAGACAGCACTTTCAATAGCGCTGCTGACGTTCCCTGCAGAATCACATTAAAGCGCAGCCATGCGCGTAAAGATGCTATGCGGCGCACAACTGCCTGCGACGGTTTTGCTGACAGTTAGGACTCTGCGACTACAAGCTGCGGCCATTGCTGCGAGGCAGCTTTCGTTTTTTTTCACTTGCTTCGCTGACGAAAGCATAATGGAAATGAGTTTTGCATTCATTTCAGTGTGAAGCTATTCTGTTGATAGAAACCAGAGAAAACATTTAATACTTTTATGACAAGTGGTGGCCGGTTCCGAAGCGCTTTTTCTGAGGCTTTATTGCGGAACAAGTTAGGCCTAGAGACACAGCCAGCGGTGTGCAATGATCCGCTATCACCCAATGTGCTGGTCTCGCTTTAGCACTGCAATCAAGCATTGCGATAACGTTTTATTTATTTTGTCCTGCTCGTGAATTCAGGCACTGACCTAAAGGCACCCCTGCATGAGTGGCAGAGGGACGGTACGTTGGTACCGCGTGCAGCAAACCGTCTTCGAAGAATCTGAGCAACCACATTCCTGGCATGTCGTCTAAAGGATCGATTCAAGATGCACAAGACTCCTATTCAACGTGCAGTGGGGGGGGCAAACGATTGCTTTGTATGCACTTTATAAGCTATCGACAAATGTCTGAGAACAGTGTCATCCACGGAGAGCGTATAGTTTTAATTCTGTGAAATCTTTTCCATCCGCAAGACTGTTCGAAACTCAACAGCGCTACAACGGGGGACAGGCAACAAGAAGAGACGGAAGGACAAGCGCTACTAACAACTGAAAGTTTATTGACACATACATGGGTAATATGCCATCTCATGACAACCAGAAGCGCATGTGCCGCCACCCTTCCCGCAAAAAAAAAAAAAAAAAGATACAGCTATGAATCCAAATATGACATTTCACAACCATGGATGATTACTGACTGTGCTTATGCACGTGTTGCTGTTTTTTTTTAATGCAATATGCTTCACTCAATTCCCTAGTCAATTTATCTTAATGCCTGAACATAACCATAGCCTTATCAGGAAGCACATTGCATGCTTTTTTTTATCAGACACTTTCAACACACTGGGATCGTTAAGATTAGAGTCTCTGTAATATAGGGCCAAATTGGATGATAGGCCAAACGGGGAAATGCATAAACACGCGCTTGCGCCAGCATAAAACGTCTTTGAAAGGTGCTCCGTCATCCAATTTGGCCCTACATTACAGAGACTAATCTTTATGAATACAATATGCTTCACTTAATTCCCTAGTCAATTTATCTTAATGCCTGAACATCATCTCAGCCTCACTAAGAAGCAGATTGCATGCTTTTTTTATCCAACACTTTCGACACACTGGGTTCATTAAGATTACAGTGTCTGTAATGTAGGGCAAACTGGATGACAGAGCTCCTTTCAAAGACGTTTTATGTTAGCGCAAGCGCACGTTTATGCATTTCCTCATTTTGTCTATCATCCAATTTGGCCCTATATTACAGACTAATTTTAACGATCCCAGTGTGTCGAAAGTGTCTGATAAAAAAAGCATGCAATCCACTTCTTAATAAGGCTATGATTATGTTCAGGCATCAAGATAAATTGACTAGGGAATCGAGTCAAGCATAAGAGTATATTACCCATGTATGTTTCAATAAACTTTTAGTTAATAGCGCTTGTCCTTCCATCTCTTGTTGTTCCCTGTCCCTTTATGCAGCGCTAGTAAAAGTTTTGAACATGAACCAACTAGCCCAGATTTCCGTGTTACCGCAAGACATATCAGTGTGCAGTGTGAATGTACAGGGTACTGAGCGCTAGTGTCGGTCAGTGTAGAATAAGCCAATTAGTCTCTCATAGCCTTAGTCGCTTTGGGACGTTAAACCCCACAAAACCAAACCAAAACCAAGCCAATTAGTACACAAGCAGCTGCTTGAATACTACTACAGAACTACCACAGTGACGCTACCTTCAAATTTATCAACATGTCAGCGGCTTTATGCGGATGCTTAAGAACATCTTGCAATTTTATAGCACAAACTTAACAACAAAACCCGAAAGAACTACCTGTCAAGAATAGGGGAAAGCTGCTATCAATCTTTCCTTTTAAACTGTCTCGTCCACGTAAAAAAAGATCTCTTGAGACGTTTTGTTGGCAATTGGCTTCTTTCCTCCCCTCTGCACTGTGAATTTTTTAACCACTGTCAATCTGTGTGTTAACTTTATTTATACGCCATCACTTCCAAGGAAACCTTACAGCCCGAGAGTTTATAACATGAAAACGTCCATCCAAAATCGCATCATGGTGCAGAATTCAAAAGGGCGAAAGACCAAAGCTGCCAGTTTCCGGAAAACAAACGCCGTTCATGAACTATCCAGTCCAATCTGTCGATGTTCTGGAACGATTCCATGACAACGCAGTTTCGGATTCAGCGAAATGTGTCGCGGGTCCTGCTGTGAATTTTGTTGCGGTGGGGTTTGATTGCAGCTCTGCAATTTTGTCACTTCTCCACTTTCTTCTTACCGTGCTGAGTGCATCACCCATACTGGCCTGCGGAACTCTTCATCGATGGTTCCACTTTCAATGTCCAACCCTTAACAAGGGCCATCCCCTAACAGCGCATTTCATCAGATCTAACATCCAGAACGCCGAAGTCCACATGACAACTAAGATTTTCAGCTCGGGAAATGAGTGTATGGGCATGTCAACTAAATTACAGCTGCAATGGCATTCTAGACTTGCAGGAGAAATTTATGAATGAAAACAGTGTCGTAGTGCCATCTATGCCAATAGGCTCTTCAAATTTTACCTAGACGACATTTAGTTTTCCTAGTTCTTAAAATTTATGACAGCAATTGCTCGCACAGAAATATTGTGTCGTTTGGTTCTCTGGGTCAACCTTGCGACATCTCGGTGAAACAAAAACGCTTGGCCTTCCCCAAAAAGCGACTCTCCAGACCACTTCCCACGGCTTCACAACTGTATGCTTAGCCCGGGCTCCCGGATGAAATTCTCACCGTCAGCGTCGACTTCGTTGATCATATCCTGCAGTTCTGCTTCTGTGGGGTTCTGGCCCAGTGACCTCATGACGGTGCCAAGCTCCTTGGTTGTGATCGTGCCGTCCCCATCCTTGTCAAACAGCGAGAATGCCTCTTTGAATTCTGCACGCAAAGGGGAACACAGGAATGCAGGCAGCCACCGAGAACGACTGAACACCGAAGCCAGCAGAACAACACACTCTGAAGGCTACACTATCCTCAAAAGGCTAGAGAAAAGCCATTAACAGCTAAAAGCAACGCTCACTCAAAGCCTAACCTGTTGAGCGCATTGCCTGTCATACCATATGCTAGTGCCATGCTTTGGAGGCCATGACTGCTCCTCATCATGCTGGACGACATCCCAATCATTTCTCCCACCTTCCCACCCCTCCACAATACGCAGTACACCCAATCCGCACAGAAGGAGGTTGCGCTACACAAGACCCCACCCACATCCTTTTCCTCTGCCCGGCGGATCCTCCCCCGCGGGGCCTGGATCACCTCACCACTTGGGAGGCATGGGAGACCCTACTGCGCTCCGAGGACCCGGCCAAGCAAGCCATCGCAACCAGCCGGGCTGCCGACGTCATGGTCCGCAGGAACATGAACGTTTGAGTGCAGTGGGGCCGTGCGGGGGCCCAGGGGTCTGCGAGCCCCAAACTCCTCTGCTTAAAATAAAGTTTTTATGATGATGATGACCCCCAGCTTCTAGACGGTCTTGTCTATCCCAAGAACAGCACCCCGGGACTGCCACAGAAACCTATTATTTACAAGTTCCGTGGCTACTCTGACATGGTGAAGCTGACTTTCCATATAGTGCTACTTCATCGTTGCACGATGAGTTAAAGAGTAGCACAATGACTTTCTTGCTTTAATCATAACTTGACGCGACTATGCACAACGAAACGGCCAGTCTGTACTTACCTGCAATCTGTTCCTCTGTAAGCTGGTCAGCCTAAAAGACAAAGAGAGAAGCGACAAACGGTTAGGAGAACCTCAGAGTAAAAAGCACAAAAGGGGCATGAAACTTTGCCAAGGCAGATGCCTCAAGGCATGCAGTTCAAATGACACTCCACAGAGACTTGCAAAGAACTCAATTTCAACTATACCTGTAAAATCGGCGCATGCCCTCAAAATGAATAGTTAACAGCCCAGAAAGCATGCGAGTGAGGACGATAGGAAGCCCAGAGCAAACGAGATGTTTTGAAGACATCAGAGGTGATAGGGGAGTAACTGCTTATTAGCACCCAATCAAGCGCACCCATGTGGCTACTAAGGACAGTTATACGATTGTCACAGGAAACTGCAATAACAGACTTACGAACTGCTGCTTCAGCACAAGGTCACATATCACACATGAAAAGCGACTGCTGGTAAAGATTGCACTAATGACCCTGAGAGCAGACAGGAAACCGACATCCAAAAGGGACTCTCACATAACTCGAAGTGGATGCAGTCGTACTTTTCAAGCGCCACACACAATTAAAGAGACGCACCATGTTGACATGTTGAAAGCAAGCTTCGCGTCATGACCCAATGAAAAGGGGTTTCCCAGAACAAAAACGGGCTCGGCAGAGACGAATGGAACAAAATTCAAGATTTGCGTGCAGGTGTACTAGCTGCCTTCAAAAACAAAAGGCCGCCGTCTCGTCAAGGCCAAGCAGACGGCGAGACTCATCCAGCTGTCCAGCACAGCACACGTGAGCACACAGGCCTAGGGCAAGCAGCTGATGGCATTACGGCACATTAGAGAATGCCCGCTGGCTGTAGCCACCTGAACTGTCTCATCTCAGCACAGTAACGCAACTTAGAACAACCGTCCATCATGGTCCACGTGCTTGCAAGGAATGACAATGATAATGGGATGCGTATTGCGTCATTAACTGCCGCTGTCGATGCGCCAACTAAACCTTGTTCCAATGAAGCAATTTAGGTTGTGCCAAAGGTCTAGCCCAGCCACACAAAAAGAAGATGTGCGCAGAACGCAAACAACCTGTTTCAGTTTATCTGAGACTCCAGTAATAATTCGCCACAATATTGGCATAGCACCAAGGGGTGGAGTCAGGAGTGGAACAAAGGTTGTGGCCCTATAAAATGCAGCACGTCGACATAAATTCTGGAATGTCACTGAAACACAGGCTGGAGAAATGTAACATACTGTAGTTACCACATTAGCCTTACTATGGAAAGGAAAATGCTAGGGGTAACGATAAGAGACAAAGCAGTTCGGGGCTAGGGAACAAATGCGAATTAATATACACAAGTTGATATCATGAGGAAATGAGCAGGTTATGCAATGCAAAGGAAAGATATACAACAAGTCTTCACGGTGACACTGGATTCAAAGAGAAGGCGAGCAGCAGGGGGAGGCAGCGAGTTGGACGGCAGATGAGATATATGAAGTTCGGACAGTAATGTGGCTGCAGCTGGCACAGGACAATTAACTGGAGGAATGTGGGAGAGGTCTTTGTCCTACAGTGGACACAGTGAGGCTGATGATGACTCCTTGCAGCAGAGCACAACTACATACCTATTTCAGCAGCTGCTACCAATGTCCCACACAGATTTGCTTTACCCTTCGATACATTATAATACTGTGAATCTCGGAGGCCAATCAGGAATGCATTCAAAGCAAACAAGCAAAACAGTCAGCCTCTCGGAGAAGGTACTGTTGGACGGTTCAAATTGAGAGAATCAGGAGGGGGGAAAATGTCCGGCGGTACGTTTTTATTTAGTTTTTCGGCGCCTTGGACCGGTTTTCTTCAGTGTGAAGTCTGCGGGGGGGAAAAAAAATCTGCCTTCGCCTCGTCGGCATTCAACCCTTTCCCGGCCATTCCACCCATCCGTCCGGGGGCAGCATCTAACGGCCTCAAGTGTGGCAGACGGAAAAGAAGCACACACACACACACACAGACGACGGCGGGATCTAGAAATGCCGCCCGGCAGCAGCTAAACGACGAAAAAGAAAACGCCGCCGCCGCCACAGTCGCAGCAGACGAACCGAGACCGCCGAGAAAGAAGCGAAGGCGGGGGTCGGGCCGGTTAGCGTGCGCTAAGGCGGGCCGGCGTCCGCCGCGAACGAACAATGGTTATAATTAGAAAATCCCGCGGTGCTCGCCAGCTTAGAGAACTTCGCGCACGAACACACTACTTGCGAGAACATTGAGGAGGGAGGGGGGGATGCGCGCGCAGTCCGACCGGCGCGCGCAGACGGCGCGAGGCGAAATAGTGCCCCCACCCACTTCTTACTTTTCTTTGTTCGCAAAGCCGGCTCCCGCCCCCTCTCAAGCCGCAGCAGTCTTTCAACCGGCGCCCCTCGAGTAAGGTGCCGCGCACTTCTGCTTCCCGGCCGCTTTATTTCGAGAAAGGCGGCCAACATCGGCGTGCCTGCGGCGAGAACAATCGCGACAAAAGACCGCGACGCGGCTTCCCTGGCACGCGGAGCGAGGGGTCAACATCTCGCGCGCGGATCATTGCTAGCGACGCCTGGCGGACCATTTGGGCAGTAACGCGGGTGTCTGCCAGTAGGGCACCACTAGGGTGGCCACTTTACCACCGCAGTCGAAAAGAGCAGAGGCGTTATGTCTCCGTCGCTCAGTACATAGGAAAAATGCCCGAACAAAAATAAATGGCATACGGCTTGAAAAGCGACACGCTCGAGCCGCGCCACCCGGACAGCTGCAGCAGACGACAGCTTGAATATGACGTCAAGAGGGCCGGCGGTTGAGGAGGAAAGACGTTAAACGAGTTCACAGGTGGGACGGGAGGGGGGCGGGTGCGCCTGCGCGGCTCCGATCCGAAGAGCGCAACTGTCAGGATGCACTGGCGGTGCATTAACCTCTCCATGCAATTATATCTAAGAGCTTATACACAGCATGACGGCAATTTCTTGCAAGCCAAAAGCGGGCTTTCGCGGTTCTGTAGTCAGCCACCAAATGCCGGCACTGCTGCTTATGACAGATGCATTCAACACTGCACACTAATCTCTATCCGAAACTACGCCCACCTGCATGCCGCCCCATGGAAGGTTTGAATCACCGCGGCACGCCCACTAACACCTACCCTTAAGACGATAACGGTGTCTACTTCCCTCTACGCACGCAACATTGATAAAGAATAAGGCGCCTTGCTAGCAACGACGACAGCCAAACCGATATGGGCTTAAATGCTACACTGCCGCGATAAAAGTATTGAGTGGGCGTTGGCGCATTCCAACGTGTGATTCCATAGGCAGCGCGGTTCAGACACGAATGTCCCCTAGCAGTTGCAATACGCCGGCTGCTGGTAAGCGGCAACGCCTAGCGCACTCCGCATACTGTACGAACGGACGTCACCACCCAAAACATGCAACAAGTACTACTGTTCGAAAGGTCGGCGCGTCGTCTGCTCGTGTAGAGCCTACCGCTGTCCGTGCGTTTCCCTCGTATCCTTCCGCGCGGACGAACTACAGCAAGATGCGGAAGGCGTAGAAATACGGTCGTCGCCGGAGGGGGGCCCAAGGGTAGCGCAAAAAGAAGCGCCATCCTGCTGCGGAGAGCCGATCGCAGCGCGTCGCGGTAATTTCATTCATGAATACACGACGCAAGTGGCCAAGAGCGCGCCGGAGAAGCGACCTTTCTGCGGCGGGGGAAACGGTACACGGCCTAATCGGTTTAACCGGCCAGTCCCTGCATTTGCGCAACGCGCCGCAAGTCGCCGGTCGGCATTTTCGGCCGCACCGAGACGACGGTGAGCAACGCGATCGCCCTCCTCGCACGGCCAGCTACGGTCACGCAAAGGCTCGCCACCGCAGCGCGCAGGGTGCCGGACTCGTCGGTGTCGAGTAGTCGATGCGAAACCGCGGGAAATCTGCAACTGCGCCTTTTGTAATTTTGCGTGTCTGCGGCTTAACGATTTGTTTTCGCACCCCGGGAGCGACCCGGCATTCGAGTAAGCCTAATGGGACGGCGCACTGCGGTCTCCGACGCATAGCACAGCAATAACATCCAAGACACCCGCCGGGCCCGGCAAAACAAACAAGCGCATAACAGAATCGTCGCTGATCTCTGCGGCTGGCCGCGACGGCAGCAAGGCTGGCAGCCAACGGTGTCACTGACTGCCGCACGTCCTCCTTCCTTCCACACCCCTCTTGCAAGCCCTCCCCGGAAATTACCGCAAGAAAAAAGAAAAGCCAGCGCATCGGCAATCTTTTTTCGGAGCTGCACACGCGCTTCGCGAGCGAATGAAACTTCCTCCGCAGCGCCCGCGAGCATTGCGACCGGCGGCGAGTGGTCGCGCGAAGCGACGTTGCTGTATCCCAGCGAACGCCGATGCTGTCATCATTGGGGTCTGCGGCACCGTAGTGGCGTATTCGAAGCGGGGGGTGGGGGGGGGAAAGAGCAAAGTCGCAGATCCCCGCACGGACCCGTAGACGAGAAATACGGCTGCATCGACACTACCAATGCATCCAGGAGTGGATAAAAGCTTCGTTAGAGATCAGAAATGGACTTACCATTGCGGATGAATATGGATTTGGAGACTAGCTCGCAAACGGGTATCCGGCCTGTGCACACTCGGTTCGACAAACGGCGGACACTAAAGCGAAAACCTATCGGCCACACGCGGCTCTCGTTTCCAACGTGTCCCTCCGCGCTAACACACCTCCCTGCAATGTCACTTTTCTGATCACTGCAGTTCAACTTGAAATAGTGCACAAACACACGCTTACTGAGTAATATAATTATTCGGCCTGGCTTGAACGACGTGAAACTATGCTTCCAAGCGTTATTTATAACTCGTTCGGGCGCACTAATTCTCGGAGGGGACGAATACGGTGCTGCGGCCAATCCGGTTGACAGCGCTCACTAGAGGCTGCTGCTGTGCGCGTTGATTGGTCAGCGTTCACCTGCAATGCGTCGCCGCGAGCTGCAGGAGTGTTCGTCTGCTCCCAGCCGCCGACGAAATCAAGACCGTCTCCGGCTGATTTGGATGCGAAAAATGTGCGATTTGGGCTCAATGCTGCGCCGATAACCCTCGGCTGGATCACTCCGCAAGGGTGGATGCGCTCAGCCGGAGATTACGCCTCTTTTTCTTTGGTTATTCACTCTGGATCGTTCCTGGGTTCGACCTGTGGATTTGGCCGGTGCGCAGCGGAGTCGTCTGCTCGTGATCGGACGCCATACGTCAGCTGACTGCGCCCTAGCCGACGTGGTGAATTTGGTTTTGCTCGTGTCATGTTCGTTGTTGTTTATTCCGTTGCTCACGTTTCCTCACTGAATGTGTTATTCTCTTCGTTTAGCCTAATCTTGACTCTTTCGTTGCTTGAAAATTGCGCTGATCGCACTCAGTTTATCAGACTTCGTGTCTAAACAGCTGAAAGTTGGCAGTCATGCCAGTTTTCCGTGCCCGAAACGTAATAAATGCCTGCATAACAATTTATCTTCATATCAGAAAGCGAGCTGCTACGTTGTATTACGGGCTGGTGAAAGCTTAAAATAAAATGTTTCTTCGAACTACAGCTCTTCCTGAGAAAATCGTGTTTCCACCGAGAACTTAACACTTGTGACCGACTTGGCATCCTTAGCTGTTCTTGGGAATTAACGTCATGCGTTTACTTCTCAAATCGAGCTGTATTTTTACTTCTCTGCCGCTGTGACCGGTCTTGCACAATTACCTCGAAACGTTTCCGCTGCTTGTAAACAACGCGATTTCTTTTTTTTTTTTTTTCTGTGAGAACTTGATTCTTCGCGCGATCACTTACCTTTGTTTTCACAAATTGTGTCCCCTTTTATGAGCTATCTTAATCAAATTGTTTGCTTTAGAGATAAAGCCGTCAGTCTCTACTATGGAGGGCAACGGTGAAGGAACTTGGCGGTGCTGTTATCGAGGAATGTGGGGTGTCCGCTGGAGAGAATGACATCGGAAGGGGGCGGTGTCGTCCGGTGGCTTATAGCGAACTTCGTTGTACCGTAGCTGCGGAGATATGACCTTGAACAATATATACGGCTGCGGGGTGAGGGGAATAGGAGAGGTGTTTCCCGGTTGCTTCCCCGGGCGCGCCATCTGCGCGTGCCAGCCGCGAACTACCGTATTTTCGCGAGTATAGCTGGAGTCTGTCCACTAAAATTACAGCCTCAGAAAAGGGGCGTGGCTTACTTGATTGTTACTTATACATACTGTGGCATATTTCTGAGTCTTTTTCGGAGATCTGGGAGGCTTTTGAGAAGGTACTAACTCGCATTCGTGATCCATGCTCATCAACGACAACGTAATTAAATTTGATTGGGGTTTATGGGGGTTTAACGTCCCAAAGCGACTCAGGCTATGAGGGATGCCGTAGTGGAGGGCTCCGGATAATTTCGACCACCTGGGGTTCTTTAACGTGCACAGACATCGCACAGTACACGGGCGTCTAGAATTTCGCCTATATCGAAATTGACTACCGCGTGCCGGGATCGAACCCGCGTCTTTCGGGTCAGCAGCCGAGCGCCATAACCACTGAGCACCGCGACGGGTAATTAAATTTGATTGTGGACACGTACTTTATAAACAGCATTACACAAATGCGACTAAGCTAAGCCTATTTCGCAACCTACATTTTACTGAAGCCCCATACGTACTGCAAGAGTTGTTCCAATGTGTAGTCAAAATAACTGAAAAGAAAATAATTATGAATGTAATCCATGATAAGCGGGCGTTAACAGTAACGCAAGAATTTGCTTATCTTAACTGGACTGTCACTGATAGAAAAAAAGTCGTGCGCTTTTAGTGTTTATGCGGCATTTAAGGTCGGTTCTTTCTGCTGTTGTAACGACTAAAAGTTACTTTTATTCTTTACTTCTATGCAAAAAAAAAAGTCAAATCGTTCACACAAGATCATAAGTGCCCTAATGCTACGAATTTGGTGTCAGACAGGTATTTCATCCACACAGATGTCGTAGCGACTTCCACAACATATGTGCGATGTTGCTGCATAATTAGGAGTTCGAAGCAAAGCAATTATAGCTCTACCGTCACACTTCTGGAACATATGTTCACCCGTTGATCCTTTTTTTTAATGAAATTTGCAAGGTTTATCATGTTGTGTGTGCGTAAACCATTAACCAATATGCGTAGCTGTCTTTTGTTCAAAGTGAAAAGTCGCCGACCACAGTTAGGGAAAAAAAAAACGATTGTCGGGTTCGTTAACACTGTAAGAACCGGCTGAAATAAAACACGTATTGTTTTAGAATGCTTACCACCTTCATTTTTTTTTTGTTTGAAAGCTCATTATACCGGATGCTTTTCTGTTCCATTGTGTGTGTGCGTTTTTTATTCCATTTGCGCTTTCAAGTATTCTACAAAATTTCAAAATTGCTTTTATTTTCTACATTTTATGTATTCCCCCTCACTTAACACTCCAGCCACCGTCTGTGAAGTATTGAGAAAGTATACTATCCTATTAAATATTTTCGAGAAATTTTATGATAACAGCTACAAAGCACCGCGTTTGAAGTTGAGTTATAGAATACTATCCTATTCAATCTTTCGATAAATTATATGACAGTAGTTACAAAGCACCTCTTTTGAAGTTGGGTTATCTAGCCAGGTGAATATCTTATTCAAGCATCTTTGCCGGCAGTTAGCTGATTACCTACCGTTTTAATTGAATTTTCTCATTATTACTTTGTAATTAGTTTGTAGAGAACCCTCTGAAACAACCTGCACAACAGTTTCGCTTTCACAAGTGGTCTCGTCGGTTCGAAAAATCTTTCGCTGTCCTCATTTCTTGTTTCTTTTTTATTCCCGTCTTTCTGCCGTTGCAGTGATTCGCCCGTGTTAGCGCAGTGCGATCACGTACGTCATACCAGGCTGCGACGTGAAAAATCTGTCCAATGTCCCCGCCGTCTGTTGTAGAGGTTGTACGAACGATCCTAAAATAAAGACAGATAAGTGCGAGCGTTTGCAGGTGCCTTTTTTTTTGCTGAACTTCATATACAGGGTGTTTCCCCTAATACTTTCTGCAATTTTTAAAGATAGGCTTTTCGAGTTAGAACAGCGCTTTTTTCGGCATAGCGTCGCCAGCGGGGTAGTACATCAGAATACGACGAATACGGGCTAACTAGCAGGCTGCTTAGCTAATATTGAATAATTAAAATTTTAACTATTACTGTTAGGCTCTTTAATTATTGAGAGTCGTGCAGTCCACCGTAAGTAATATCTATAACAGTTTTTAGAATTCCGAAAACGCGGTTGCCTTCGGCGCTGTGGCCCAACCAATTCTGGCTGCATCGCGCCAAAATACACGCGCTTTCGAGAAGCTTGCAGGCAAAGAAACCTCTCCAGTGGACGTAACTCGTCGAAATAGCCAAAATTTCTTGGGCCATAGCACCGAGGGTATCCAGATTTTCGAAATTCTAAAAACTGATATGGACATTACTTTAGTTGAGCTACACGCCTCTCAATAATTAAGGAGCCTTACGGTAATAGTTAAGAAAGTTAACTATTCTGTATTAGCTAACCAGCCCGCTAAATTACTTATCGCGTCTTAGGCGTATTGTGATGTACTACAGCTCTGACAATGCTATGCCGGAAAAAGCGCCCTTCTAACTCAGAAAGCCTGTTTTTAAAAATTTCAGAAACTCTTTGGTGATACCCCCTGAATATATATCGCCGGGGGTACAAGTAGCTTCTGGACAGCTGAACTTGCATTCTTGGAACGCGGAGACCAACTGTCTGTATGCTTCCGTTTTCGTACCTTGCAACTTGAGGTAACACCTCGAGCATGAATGTTTGCCTGAATCTAGCTTGACTAAACATTTGGTCGAAGTACGTGTAGAATGGAGTTTGCAGGCAAGGCGGGCTTCGATAGCAGTGGATGGAAGAACAGACCGTCTTTTGACTAGCTATCAGGGTGTGACCGTACTTTAGGAAATTATTGCGTGATTAGCCATCAAAAAAGAACCATTCCTTCCATTTCTGTTCTATTTCTATCTCTTTCGTTATTAGCGCTCTTCCAAGATTAGGTATTTTTAACCCTTTGATGCCCAAATAATGAAGGAATCAAAAAAAGGGATCATTATCTCCGCATTCTGATTGCTCAAGTACTCGAATTCAAATGACATTCTCAAAATTTTGCTTGTTAAGGTGTTTTAATGTTGTTTTTTCCACTCTCTTGCAAACCGTACATGGGTGAGGCCTTCTTCAGGCAAGGCAGCCTTTTGCCCGGCTCCCCCTTTCCATGGAAAGAAAAAGAATCGACCTGAAAATTTGAGAAACCGGTATGTCGCTAATTAGCAAAAATTAGAATTTGGTCCATTTCGTGTTATATTATAACTCGAGTTGTGGGAACAAAACTGAAGGCATACCGAACCAACTCGGAGGCCCGTATACAGTACACATTTTTTTTATCGAGCAGATATTTTCCTATTTTTCCCGCAATAGTTGTCGGCAAATGAGAGACAAAGATGCATTGGATACTGGCTGGGAGTTCGAAAATCCACACCCCGTATTCTTTCACGCAGCTTTCTCACAGTGACAGTAAGCATTCTGGCTGAAAAGCGCTGCCTATACTGAGAACACGTTGACATCAAGCTTCACGTTGTAACGAGTACACAGCATTCGAACGCCATGTCGAGAATTCGCGACACTTAAAATACGCGGTCAACAAACCCACCATTCGACCACTTTTTCTTCTACCGCGAACGCCTGACAGGTAAATTATATCCTCGTCAATGCGGCATAGGCTACTTGGAAAGCTTCAACTTCTGACAGCTGTGAGCGTTGAAGAATCGAGACTTTCATGCAGACTCGCCGAGCTTTGTATGAATTTCTTCGTGCACTCACAACGAATTTACCACGATTGCAATTATTCGCAACCGTAAGCGACAACCTCTGCTGCCTCTAAACACCTTACGACGTGCAACGACTTCCTATAGACTTTTCTGAGCGCTTTTATAGACTTCTCAGAGGGTGTGCACTAAAACGCTAGCGCAAACCTCTGCAGAAGCCGCTATCTGGACGGGGCGTACAAAGAAAGAGCCGGTCGTTTGCATGCGTGTCTGTCCAGTACAACCTAGCTCATCCTCCCCTTTGTTTAGTAGAGGTGACTCATCCCCCCCCCCCCCCCCCCCTCCGTCCTCAAGATAACACTCTCGCGCTTGTTAAGAACGGAGGTCAGAGATAAATTTAGCGCGCCGCACACCCTGTATATCGTGATAAACTTTATGAGAGGGACACGTAAGCCCAAGAGAGAGCGTTGCCGGGGAGATAAAAAAAAATGAATGACAAAAAACACGAAAAGAAACAAAGAGAGCTGAGTCGCTCTCGTCTTTGTGTATGTATTTTTGTGACATCGCGAGCGTGTGTGTGTGTGTCTGAGAACCTGTCACTGCACGCGCGGATGCAGAGACAACAGCAGGTGGCCAGCTGACAGCAGGATGGATGTTCTGCGCCGCTTGGAAAAGTGATACGGTTCGGAGGAGGCTCCCGTTATACAGATATGTCAAAGGCTCCGTAACTGCCTGTCTCTCAGATCTGGGCTCAGTTTCGCGTTTATCGAGAGACACGTGGCCAAATCTATACATGCGCCTATTGGCATCAGTGATGGGGGATAGAACAGGGATAGGAGGATTTTCTTATCCTCTTTGATGTTGCCGAGGTAGCGCCGAGAATGCTTGCACACAAATAAAAACTACTACAGGCTAGTTCAGCTTTCATGGGCATCACTGTTAATTACTTGTGTCGCGAATCGGGTGGACGCGTCCCCGACTGCTGGAGGGGAACGCTTTCGCGTGCAGGTTCGGAGAAAGGAACAAAGAAATCAAGCAAAACAAAACGAAGCCGTGTTTATATTTTAAAGGAAAGGAGCCAATAAAAGATACGAAAACATCAAGGAAAACACACACTAGAAACGCGTACAACACTAGAGACAAAAAGGAGAGAGTTCACCGGATACAAAGCGTCCCAGTTGGAGCGGGAAGGCTTTGCAGTTGACACAGACGCGGGTTGGCGAGTTGCGATACGTCGCTGGCGTTGCGTCCAGGGAGGCGGTGGTGGAGAGCCAGGAGAGGAGGAACGGAGATGACACGGGAGACGCTGACGCACTCCTGTCCGTCGCCCCCAAGAACTGGGCAGCAGCAACAGCAGGAAAACCGTGGCCAGGTCTTGTCGATGGCGTTCCAAAACGCCGTAGGCTTGTGCAGCCTATCTAAGGAAGCCTTGACAGCAAAATGGCAATTGCAGTAGGCCTGCGTCGTAGATTCAAGGGAAGTTGACGGCAGCACAGACCCGAAGTCTGACGGCTGCCACCTCCACGCTTGAATGAGGCTTAATGATCTTGAGTCTATGATTCAAGGGAAGTCACTGGAAGCTCGGACCCAAACGTCCGACAGCCACCACTTCCACGCTTGAACGACCAGACTTGTGCTATGGTGTCTTCCTCAACACCTCGGTTTGCTGACACGTAGCTCTACGCTCCTCGTGCCTGCCTCGCGCACACCACTCGCACGCGCCCACGCGCAACGCGGGGCTGGCACGTACGGCGCTCCGCTGTCCGACGCACCACTGCCGACACGCCGCCGACACGCCGCGTTCCAAAAATCCCTCACCAGTGTGGTGTGCACATCACAACTTGGTAACTGTGTAACATCCTTAGACACATTTATGGAGATACTGATGGGAGAAAGCGTCTTGCGTAGCTGCTGAAGACGTAAGAATCCTTGCTAAGACAGCTTCTTGACATCTTGGCTAAGATGTCTTGTAGATGTCTTTTGTAGCTCAAGACGTCTGTGGTTGTTACAGACGTTTCAAGACATCTACAAGATGTTCTGTACTCAGTGGGAATGGTCTGATGGTCTATTTCATTATTTTCCTTGTATTTTCCTCAACTACTGTTTTCAAACACCAAGAACAGGGCGCAACCGTCGTGCCTGCTCGCTACAAGGCTACTGTCTATACAGCAAAGACATAAATGGTATCGTATTTACAGTCTAATGAGTTTTATAACGAGAATATATGGTAGGATACAACTTAAGAAAAGAGCAAAAGTTAACACTGGAGCACAGTCCGCGGGGTTCTTTATTACTCCGCTCTTCAATCTTCACAGTACACGAAATCAGCTTACTAATGTTTGACTACATTACACAGGGCAGATAGCAAAGTTATAGAGCTCATAATTTCATTTTATTGTCATAAACTTCTTGTTTGGCCGCCAAGAAAAGTTACAACAACGTACCACTTCTTTGTCGCGGAGGAATTCTGTGCGGCGGTCTTGAATGTGGGCAGAGCTTCACTGCTGACCTAAGTTGTATCCTACTACGCCGCTTTTTAATCTCACGAACGCACTCTACTTGTGCAGCTTCAACGCCGGCCTAGCTATATACGTATAGAAGGACATGGAACCTCTGTTTACGAAACCATGCAGTTATAACTGCAGCGCACTTCTCAGTCTTCTTTTATCCTCCACCGCACTATTTCGAAACGGTCTTACCTTGACAGGATTAAGCCTCATACTGCGTTTGCGGAGCTTTGCGTCGGGTGTAGCTAGCGCATACGATCGGAATGACACAGATTGATAACGTTAAGCGGAACACCTTTCTACTACGAAGCCTGCATTCAAACTGAAGGAAGAAGAGGAAATGCAAACAATAAAGAGAGACCAGATAGATGGTAGCTTGCAGCTTCAGGCTTAGCGACGACTGGGCTCTCCACAATGTTCATCGTGCTACGGCATGCAACGAGTCAGGCATTGGCAACAGCATAATCACCTCCTCCAAGCGCACACTAAAGCTGGTTCACTTTCGTGCTGTAATAAGTATGGCACGAATTCGCGGGACGGTTGCCGCCCTCTGAAGCAAATTTTAGCGACTGCTGTTAAGATTAGTGAGACAGCACAGATTGATTCAGTTCTAGCTGGCGTTTATTTTGACTACTGATTATGTCACTTGTTTATTGTAACCTGATAACTCGTTATAAGTTAAGGTTGTAATGTAGTTAAACCTGGTTAATTTAGTGATTTTATTAAGGGGTTATAATTTCAAAATAATACATATATTATTTAATTGGCTGTTGTCAAGAAGCATGCGGTATGGGCCGCAGAAAGCGGTGAATGCGTTCCTCATTGTCAACAGGCACAAACTTTCCCCAAGGCGGATACGAGGTTTGAGTAAACTTTACTCCTCTCAATCCTTCTCTTGGCGGACACTGACAGGTCTGCGCCGCGATCTCGGGAAACGAGTCATTAACAGCTGTCGCTGCAGAACGCTCTCATACTCCCGCTTTCCGGGAGGGCAGAAGTGGCAGTGATTATAGTTGTACCACCTTTCCCATATCCATCCCCCTTTCCCTAACACTCATGATTCCTGCGCACACAGACAAGAGAACAAGGAGGACCACATCATCACCACTGACACGTTCCCATTGGCTATCACGGTTCAGCTCGGCAATGCTGCCTCATTGGTCACATGGTCCCCGAGCCGTGACGTCGTTAGTCAGTTTTCCGCTACGCCCTGCAGGCTCAGGGACGGGGGCCGGGGCCTCCGCGACTAAGGACTGGCAAAGACACTGCGGCTTCGCCAGGAAGATATTGCCAGTCCTACATTGGTGTAACAATAAAGTTTTCAATCGATTGTTCAATCAATCAATCAATTCTGCTAGGCGTATAGGCTCAGCATAAAGACAAAACAATAATATACAACATTGTACAAAACAGCACTGCAACACTTTTTCGAATCTCATTAGAAGGCGCTAGTGAATAAACTGCTAACAGACCAACTTGATATGGCTGCAGGCCCGTCGTCGTTAATTCTAGTAATGGGAAAATTTAGGAGCATCTTTGCCACAGGAAAGTAAGATTTAAACTACGCACCGTCTTTATCAAAAAGCAACCAGGAGCCGTATTGTGTAACGAATAATTCCGTTTTCATTTCGGTTAGTTGCTACGTCAATCGTGGCGACAGCGGCAGAAGGCGGGGAAGCAAACGACCAATCACCGGCACAGCAGGTTAGAGTCAGTGACTCAACGGCCGGTCTGGTCGGGGAGCCGCCGCATCTAGTTCGGCCGTGTCGCAGGGACCAAGATCGTCCGCCAATCCGCCTTTTTCACAGGCCTTCTCTGCTCATGCGCGCCTCAACTCCTCGAGCTCCACTGGTTGAAAGCAAACCACCCGCTTCTACTGAGCATACGCAGTTTATGTTAGTGACGGGCTCAACCGACAGATGGCGGCAGCTGTAAATATAAGCACACAGTCGCCACTTCGTGGCGCTGTTGGCGCCTTGTGGAACCGGACTGCACATGCGTCGTCCACGGGCTTTTGATTTCAACCAGTTTTCTTGGCAGCGGACAAATTTTGGCGCACTCCCCTGAGGACGTCGCACCTCGTGAAAAAGGTGGATTCACCGTTCGGGCAACGCGCAATTTCTTTCCAGAGACGGAATTAGCACCGAAAAAACTCGTAAGCTGTGTCAAACGCTTCATCGTGCCCTAATTCGACGCACTGAGCACTGGTTCACCTGTGTGGTATGGAAATAGGGCGCATTTACGCAAGAAAGTGGCATCATGGGCGTGTTTCTGTCAAGTGTGACGTCATCTCTTAAGACTTACGTCACCGTAAGCAGCTACCAATGACGGAGGATCTAATGAAATGAAAACGCAATGAATCGGTATATAATACGGTTCTCGGGTGCCGTGGCTAGCTATGGCAAGGCTAGCTATGGCAAGCCCCTAATCGGTTGCGAGGATAACTTTTGTGACTTGAACCTGTTGCATCGCCATTCCCCTTTTGGATGATATTAGGTCACCTGACAGGATGATGAGCGGTAGTGGCAGCGTGGTTAGTTTTGGCAAAGACAGTACTTAATAAAAGATGCACTAATGGCAAAAGAAAACGATGTCAACATTATGTCGCGACTGACGGTATTTATCATTTGAAAAACGTCCATACACAAACACTTCTCTTAATTGAAGAAACAAATTACTGCAATGAGTAGATTTTGAAAGACCGAGCAGTGAATTAAAGCTGATGTTCTCAAGGAAGATACAATTAACCACGTGATGGCGGCCTTCAACTGTATCGCAAGTGCTACTACTCCAGCAGTTTTTAGTAGAGCCGCGACTTTCACAGCTGCTGCTATACTATTCCGTGCCATGCTACGACGCCACCGCAAAACGTACACGGTGCAGTTCATACATTGACATGAAGATAGAACAACGCGGGCTCAAGACTCGTACTGCAGCGCGCTGCTTTCTCAGTCAAAAGGTCGAGTGTTCGACTCCCGACTCATCTGTCGATACACGCCTTACTTTGCGATCTGGTGTCCTGTTACAGTACATGCTCGGGCAAGGCTTAAAGAATTTTCTGAGAGGTAGTTGGGTCTAGCCTGCATCGCAATGGCTGCTCGATGATCGAATCGTGAAAGCGAACTTATAATAAATATCTAAAAAGTATCAAAACATTTTTTTTTCTGTCCAACAAACGTCTCATTCTTATTTTCAGCACTTGGTACGTAGCCTTTCCCTGCTGGCACAAATATTGACAGGAACATATATTAGTAAATGCTTAGCAGGTATAGCGCCAACACTGGGCTTTTGCCCCAATAGGTGAATCCGCAACAGTTCAAAATTTCTAAAATAATTCGTACCATTATACAAACGAATGGACCATTCTTCTCACTGAACACGTTTACATTTCCACAAAGAAATACTTGTATGGGAAAAGTTTACTACAGTTCAGCGGCGATCTCATATGAAACGAATTGCCTAATGATGTCAAGCACCTCCCAAATTCATTGCCGATCTCAAGAGGTTTATGCACAGTAAATAATGAAGGCTCCTTGTCTTTATTGATGTCTGGCTGGTTACTTTTCTGGTGTATTGATGTATGTTATTAGTTTTTTTTCTTGAAGCGATATCCCTAACCTTAGTTTTGTACCGTTGAAGTATTTACTTTGTTGAATATTTCGTCAAATATGTTTTTGAGTGTTGCGTAACGTAAGCCGCGTATTGGACCTACTTTTTATTGGACCCGCCACTTTGGCTATGGGTCCAAGAAGTTTTTTTGTATTTCATATCCTATATAAATAGATTAAAAAAAAACAATGTTTTCTAGGCAGGCGTAGAACGATAAGAAAATATTTTATGCGCCATGTCGAAGCATGCCAACAACCATAACATAGGCTTATGTATTCTCCCCAAAAATGGCTACTGCCCTTTCCAGCGCGGTTCGGGTGTCCACAGAGACATGTGAGACAATTACTGCGTCATTTCCTTTCCTCAAAACCAATTTTCATTTCTTTTTTAAATTTTAGCACGCATGTTTTTAAAACAAGTATACACTGATCGCTTTGTCGGTAACAAGACTGTAAAGAGGGCAAAACACGTCTATAACGGCCGAACTGTGTGTTCCGCAGCTCCCAAAGCCGCTGCCACCAGGAAGGCAAAAAATGACGATGAAATCCTAAAAGTTTAATTGAACATGGCTGCATCCAGACCATTCTCAACCAAATGTTAACGCTAGATATCGCGTGTTCAGCCCGAAACACGCCCATAACGTGTTCTCTACAAACGTTTTGTCGTCTGTACAATTATACAGCTGTGTAAACTGTCGCGCGTTTTCTTCTTTGAATCTTAAAAAGGGTGCGAGTTTTTACTTGTTCTTTTTCTCCCCGTAACTGCTAAGCCTTCCCTGACACAGAAGTCGGCAATCGATAAAACAATAGCCATGAACGCGGCATCGCAAACGGAATCATATAGGGAGTGGTTACACCATCATTGTTATCTACTATAGTCCCAACTTTATATTTACTTTTTAGGTAACTTCTGTGGAATATCTGCAATAATAGAGAACTAGCAAAGAGCCCCCCCCCCCCCCCCCCCCCCCGCAAGCTAACGGAAAATGAAGGGTCAAGGATTTTTTTTAAAAAAGAAAAGACTGCATCGAGAAGGGCTTTGTACGAATCGTGACATGTACATTAAAAAAAAGAGACTGAATCATTGCAGTAGAATCCAATTATATCGCTGGCAGAGCGAACCGAACGAGCACTGACGCAACAATTCCGACTCGTCTAAAAACAAAAATTAATGTGCGATAAATTTTTACGAAACACTGCGGTGTATATGGGGAACGTTGCGTGGTCAAGGGCGCGGTGTAAAAAAATGGAGGGCTACGGCTTCTAGACAAAGACAGCTAATAGCGCTCTTTAACGCGCATCAAAATGTTATTATAGATGGGGGTTTTCGCAATCCGACTCCATCAAAATGAGACCGCCGTCGCTGGGAATCGAACCCATGGCCTTGTGCTCAGTATACCAGAACGGCATTGCAACTGATGAACCGTGAAAGATGCGTGGACAGTTCCAGAACACGAAGCGATATCGCGCAAGGATTCCATTTCTAGTCGATGCTCGTCTACAGAAAGAAGTTAACTGCCGTCCGATTTCCCGCAGGGTAGCATACCCAACAATTATGGACAAAAGCATTTTAGAGCGTGAAACCATTTGTGAACGCAATTTTTATCATATATTGTAAGATTTCACTATAAAAATCCATGTATCCCCCGATCACCCGACAACAGTCTTGCTTTTTTTTTTTTCTATCAACGTTTTTGCTATCATCAAAATCATTCCCCATTGGTTTTCTATGGCAGTCTTAACTGTTCGATGCGATAGATGGAAATACTTTAGAAGAAAGAGTTTGCTATATATATTAGAATAATGGACCATTACCTTTTATATTTTCGTAACAGTATCTTACGATTTTCCAATTTTGTGTCCGAGAATTTTGGGCATGAATGATTTATTACTTCCGAACTTTCACAGTCTGGCAACACTGGCACGACACTGCGAACAGATAGTTCCGTAACGCTATAGTGCTTGTCTTATGTTATACGAGAGAAAAAAATGAGCCGACGGAGCTCTTGTCGGAAGATTTTCACTCGTATACAACAATCCTCGCTTCTCGGCATTACCGGCTTCGAACTTTCTCTAACGCCACCCTCACTGTGACGAGCCTTTAGCATGCGATGCTTTCCGCAAATATCACAGAAGCTGGCGACTTTTAAGGCCGAGAACTCGCTGCAAGTTATTTACGTCTGCCCACGTCAATCGTAGATACAATGTGTGTGTACTTTCGTGCAAAGTTCGCCACGACCGCTGCTTTCTTAGGGCTTACAAAACAAACAAACAAAAAAGATAACGCTGCTTCTGCAGCAGTTCAGTAAACGGAAAGGCGACAGTTCTCTTTGGGTGTTGTTGTTCCTACCCAAACATCCGGACCGTATATATTCCGTAGTACAAGGACATCAGCTACCACGGTACGATTTAATGATTCTGTATTTATACTGTGCCCTCCTTAGTGTTACAGAGAGAATTAAGCTTGCTCCGAAATATACGGTGTTAGCTGTATAATGTGTAGTGCGAGTTATAAAGGGGACAGAGACGAATTTTTAGAAACTAACAAAACGTGCGACTGTTTCCTCAGTGTACAGAGAAGACTCTTAGCGGATTTCAGACGCAGGCGTCCAGTGGAACGCATTTAATGTCATTTTCAAGTGTGGCTAGAAAGTAACTTGTGTATTTTCACCCACTCGAAAATAGGCATAGAGTTGAATGCAATCTGAGCATGCGCATCAAAATATCAAGACGTGTCTATCTGTCCACAATCGGTGACGCAGAATCCGGGAGTCTGTTCACCGGAGCGTGGGTCGAGCGCGAGTTCACTACTCGCGTTAGACATTTCCGAGCCCACGTGATCACTGACGTTGCTGGGGGTCAAATGTGACGTCACACGGGAGCTGCCCTAGCTCTGACTGAAAGCTGCAAGAGTTGCCTGGCTACCTCCACTGCGTACTTGCGCCTAATTTTTTGGCTGACGCACGTGCACGCACTTCAGAAGAGATTCGGCGCGCTTTGTGGACGGGTTGAAGACGGTAAATATTAGAAAATAAACAAGCAATCTTTGAGATCACTGCGGCGACCCACATTGGAGCAATGCGAAAGCAAAACGACCACGTACTATATCGACGTCCGTGGCTGTTCTGACGTCCATGCACTATATCGCCGTCCGTGGCTATTTTGACGTCTAATTGCATTTTCTAGAGTTTAGTTAACTAATTACACCTCATGAACCAAATTTTTCCCACGGCAACATTTTATCGCACACTATCTGTCACAGTCGCACTTTTTCACTATATCTTAAGAGAATGACGTAATCATGCGGCAAAAAATTGCGGACACTTTTTGCTGACGCGACAGAGCCATATAATGCTCTCGCATTAAGAATAGCACAAAAATAATGACGAAAGGAAGGGGACGCACGAGCGATTTCTCGCAACTGAATTATATATATATATATATATATATATATATATATATATATATATATATATATATATATTGTGAAAACAGAACAAAAAACAAAACAAAAAGGAAGACGGAGGCAAGAACTTTAGCGAGGATGAATTGTGGACAAAGCAAGTCTTAAAAAAACACAAAACACGTGCATGGAAGCATTACAACTTTACAACTGACTCATGGTAAACAGTCTCATTTTTTGCTAAGGTAATAGATGAGTCACTTACACAGTTGTCCTCTCCTTCCTTTTTATGTTTTGTATTGCCTGTTTCCACACCATATATTCTGTAGCTTTCCCAATAAAATCCGGTTCTGAGAAAGCGCCCGTCTGTGCCACGTTTCATTTGTCCTGGTCTTTTTCTGCGCTATTTGTCCAACATGCAACAACTCCAACTCGCCCGGTTGTGCATCCTTGTACGGTAAATATCGTCGACAATCGTACAACGGAGTCACTCGACGCGGAATCCATGTTTATGAGCGTGTCGGTGGACTTCCAGCAACGACTTGTCTCTGCTGTATTATATACGCCCATCGAAACAGATGACCTTTGCTGGCTCCTCGAATCCTGCCTTTCTCCGTATACTTTGATCTTTCTTACTTTCTTTCTTTGAATACTTTGAATACTTTGTAGTCAACAAGACATTACACAAGCAGGTCTTCGGGACTGCTATGGGTGCTTCCCTCTCTGTGGTCTTTGCCAGCCCGGCCTTGGAAGCGTTGAGAACCTGAGAACTGGGCGCTTACGTGATTCGGCCCACCATCGAAGTTGTTTCTGCGGTACGCTGACTGTTTTTGCGTCATCCGACGACAGGATACCGAAAGATATCTTTAGCAACTGAGCTCGCTTCAAGAAAGCGTGAAGTTCACGCTGGAATAACAAATCAACGAGTGCCTCCCCTTCCTCGACGTCGGCCTCAACGAGCGAGCAACGAAAAGTATCACGACGAGAGTATGCAGGAAACCCCCTTGCAAAAATGTGTTTAAGCTGTCTATAGACTGTCCATAGACTTTTGTCCATAAAATCGATATACTTTTTATAGACAAATCCTATAGACTAGTCTATAGGCAGTACAAACCCTATACAGACAGTCTATAGACAATCTATACGGCCATACACTTTTAGTAGACTTCGGTCTACATACAGTCTACAGACTATGAACAGACAAAAGTTAATATCTATAGGAACACAAAAGAGTCTATAGAGTGTCTATAGCCCACTCTATAGACGCTCTATAGACACTCTATAGTGCCTATAGACTCTATAGAGTGTCTATAGCCCACTAGCAAGGGAAGTGCCTGAACTTTCTCTCCGTGCACCCAACAGAACAGAAACGATCAGTTGCTTCGGCGTTTTTCTATCGGGCCTTCAAACTCTGCTCAAGCCCAGGAAAAGGTAATCAGAAAATCAGTCGCATAAGGAAAGTCCTCGCAGAAAACGGGCACACACGTCAAATGCACCATTGTCAAGAATGGTCCCCTCCAGCAGGCGTAAAAAAACAACAACAAAGAAACGAAAGATAACGAATGCGCAGCTACCCTTTATGCTTGGGGTGTCATCGAAACTTTACCAAGGTTACTGGCTCACTATGGCGTCCAAATGGGGCCCACGCCTCTTCCAGCAAGCTCTAAAACTACTTCGTACGTGTGAAGGACCCGTTATAAGAGACAAACTACCCTGTCGTTGTTTGTAAAATTTTTTGCAAAGAATGCGACGCTGCATGCTTAGGCGAGAAAGGGGACTTCAGAAGGCATCTCCAAGACCATCAGTGAGACGTCAAGACCCGAAAAATGGCTTCTATCGCATTGTAGCAGAACGCCATGAAAACACGGGTCGCTTGATTGACTGGTATTCTGCTCTCATATTTGGAAAAGAAAAACCTTTATCAACACGCCTGCTCATGGAGCCCGTGCACATGCAAACAAGTGAAGCCATAAACAGGATGCGGGGCTATCTACTCGAGATATACATACGCTCCGTACACCCCGTTTTGTCTACACAAGCAACGACCCATCTGTTTCCGTCGCACTGTGTACAAGACATCCGTTTTTGTTCAGTGACTTTAGCAAGTGCTTACTTCTTCACATGTAGAAGTTCCTTCGCCGGATGGGTTTCCGTCAAACCCTGAACAACGTACACCCTTGATGCATCGCGAAGAACTAGGCGACATATCTCTTGGACTGCGTTCAAGAGTCACGCGAAGCCCTTAGCTAGAGTGGTTGACCCAATGCTTAACATTCTTCGCTGCCACTAATCATGCGTTTCAAGTACGTCTTTTGAAGTAGGCCATCGTTGTGCACTATGGTCTTTGAGGGCATTATACAACGAGCTCTCAAGTGATCTCCGAGGAACATCCGCAATGCCTTTCTAGACACACTTCGTGCCGGAGTGTTTTAGGGCAACGTTTGAAGCCATGGATGCATATTTGCATGTTTCTCGCGTTTACAACGGCTAGAGAGATGAACCTAGTTCCCTCCCCACCCTCTTTCCCGGGCCGAACGCACCATTAGTCTTTCGGGATAGACAGAAGAAAGAAAAAAAGGAGGAGAACACGAAAACGACGATCGAAATAGGACAAAGCGTGCACCAGCGAACTCCGATTAGAGAACGTGCCCTCAGAACCGAATCGAAGGAAGCCACAGCAGAGGACCGGAAACCGAGTGAAGTGCGGGGTAGCTGCCGCATAGAGCAAGAGAGAGAGGGGAATACAGACGTTGAAGAAAAGAGGAAAGACAAAGACCCCTTCTCCATCAGGGCGTGTAGTCACGCCAGGCCGCATTGTCCACAGACGACGACAATTGGCGCGCGTCACGCCACCTGGCGGGCGTGCACCGAGGTAAACAGCGGCGCTGCCGGCGGCGAGTCGTGATGCTGCCGCAGCTGCTTCTTGCATTCGAAGGTGGCTGCACGAACTTGGGGGAAGGGAGAGGAGTTCCATGCCTGTGTTCTGTCCAGCCAGAGATTATTTATACGTCCCGGGAATAAAAGTGGGGGAGGGAACGGGAGGCGAGCTTAGGAAATGCGGTGTGCATTCTGCACGGGTATAAAGGTCACGCGACTACGGCGTTTCGTTGGCTTTGCCGAGTGTAATAATGGTCGCAACACTCCCTCGCGCAGCCTGCATTTGAATGACGCGCTGCGCGCTTGAAGCACTTCCGCATGACGCGCTAGGCGTCCTCATCATCGCGCCGACTAGATGGCGCTTTGTTCGCCTCACGTTTTCAATGAGATCGCTATTCCATTGGGTGAATCTAGAGCATGTGGAAGAGCTATTCCTCAATACAGAAACTAAAGGTGTTGGCCTGGTACCATACCTGGCAGCGTACTCCAGATGAGCCTGATAAGAAATCCCTATGTACATGGCAGTAATAATAAGTAGAGGGCACATTTAAGCTCCGCCTTAAGGGTATGGCGCGATAGCCTTAATGAGTTAATGCCCATATCTGCAGTATTGGTCATTCTATACTTACAATTCATAGATCTCTGGGAGTACTCATACCCCTCCTGGCGCAGTGGTGCAGCGGTTAAGCGATGTGCCACTGCCCTGCAGAGATGGCAGGGGCTCCCAGTGGTGGGCCTTGTGCGGTCCAGGTTGCTCTTCCCGAGCGACCAATCATTAATTTTACTGGCACCTGCCAAGGTTCGCAGTTTGCCCACAACCAGGTGGGCAGGCTGTGGCGGCGCCGCAAGGTCACGTGACCTAGGTGGCCCACCTGCCTCCTAGGTTGTTTCTGTGGGGAATTTTCGAGGAATTTTTGCTCAGGGTAAACGACTTCGACGTCGGATTTTCTGCGATATGAGCTCCTTAGAGCTATCGCGTCAATATTACGTACGGACCAAGCTTTCGTTTCTGAAATTCAGCGCCCGCCATAACCCGTCAACAGGCGCCCGCCACAAACAATACCATCCCTCGTCTAGTATGTGAATGCAATGGAATGCATTCTTCAGCTTTTAGAATGATGTTTCAAGCGCAATGAAAATTTTGTTGAACTCACGTACTGATAATCTAGCGAAATATATTCCTTTTAGAGTGACTTCCCAGCGGAAATAGGTACAAGGAAATTAGCTTCCAAGAGGCCCTAAATGCGGAGGACATATAAGGGATGATCTGTTAGGGTAACATAATTCGTTCCGCGGAAGAGGAATGTAGACGGTGGCGCAGAGAGTAGGGTGTGTGCGGGAGGAATGAATGTCATGGATTTACGGCCGCAGCTGGCACATAACAGCTAATTGGAGATCACTAAGTGAAGCATTTGTCCTGTAGTGCCCATAACTTGACTCATGATGATGATGATGCCTCAGACAGTGGTACCGAGAAGTACCCATTTCTTCAGTGAATGAAGTTGCGGCCGACTGATTATATTGCTAATAACATTAACATCAATGACATTATAAGTACGTGTGTCACTGAATTAATAACGACAATAAAATTTGAGGGACTGGTTAAGGTACTGGTTACTTAATATTACTCTTTGTGTCTACGGGGCACCGCTACTAGTCGGCCTTTTTTTAAGAAAGCAGCCGTTTTGAAGAAAGCAAGAAACGAAACACGTTCTCTTTAGCCCACGCGAGACCCTCGTAAAGCATTGCCGCTCAGAGCTTTGGAATGCATTCAAACCACGCAGAACCCTCTTCTGCTGACACTAAGGAAATTCCGTGCGTCGTCAGCTTTTTCTGTCGGGTGAATTGACAAGAGGCGTCCACGACACGTCGGCGACCGAGGATTGGTGTGGGCATTCTTTAAAGAATTACTGCCCTGGCGTGAATGCCGACCGCATTGCGAGCGTTTGCGTCGACGCTTCTATGGACGGCGCCCCGGTCACGACCGGCTTTTTATCTGAAATGCTTCTTTTGGAAGAGAGCTGCCGCATGAGACCGAGACGTTTACGTTTGCGGTTACCTCATAGAGCACCGTGACCCAAAGTGAGCTCCCTGAAGGTCCATAGTCGAGGTTACAGTTCGAAAAGGCTAATAGGGGGTCCGCTGATAAACGCAGGAGCAAATACAGCCCCCCGCCCAATAAACGCAGAAAGGCACGCGCACTGATATCAGACAGCAAACAGACGGGCGGGAAAACCAACAGACAGGATGACGCAGAGACGGACACGAAGAAGCACAGATAAGCGGACAGGGAGGAAGTGTGATATATACACAGAGATGGTTTAGTCACTTTTATGATAGGTTGTAAAGTGTCACCCGTTGTCGACTTTGCACTTTGGCTGCTTTTGGCTATGTACATGTCTTTGTCGAAAGTACACATCCCACGAAGTCTGCTTCTGAGCTCAGCATCACGGACTTTCTTGGATACTCAGGGACCCTAATCTCACTAAGACTGGAGGAACTTGAGTCCTCAACCCTACCAAGTGTATAGGACTTTCAAATATGCTAAACATTCTCGCTACAAGGCTTGGGGGCAAGAACTTACTTACGTCCTGAACCCTCTCAAGATTAGGTCTTTCAAATATGCTAAAGAGCTAGCCTCGCTATGAGGCATGGTAGCAAACCACTTGGGCTGTATATTTTTGACAAAGACTATATACATGAGGGTCTGGGCAACAACTATGGGGCTACGTTACTGAAACGAACGCGGCCTCATATGCGGTCACTGTCAATGCTGTATTGTTCGAGGAAGGCGGCCACTTCTATAGAAATTGAAAAACCAACTGTAAGTTTTAGACCTGCCGAGAATTTCGATTTCACATATAACACCAACACCACGTTTGGATTTCCTCCCTGTCCTGTAATACGGTTCGCGACCTACACCTCGGACCGTCCGTTCGACACCAATGAAGCTGGATATCGCCTCGTGGTGTGACGACAGTCGTTTTTATCAAATGAAAACTGTTTATATGGCGAATTTAGCGCTTACAAAAATTTCTGTACACAGTCGATAGACTGTCCATTGACTTATGTCTATAGACCTTCTATAGACGTATCTATTGACTAGTCTGTAGGCAATACATATGCTGTACCCGCCGCGGTGGCTCAGTGGTTACGGCGCTCGGCTGCTGACCCGAAAGACGCGGGTTCGATCCCGGCTGCGGCGGCTGAATTTCGATGAAGGCGAAATTCTAGAGGCACGTGTACTGTGCGATGTCAGTGCACGTTGAAGAACCCCAGGTGGTCGAAATTTCCGGAGCCCTTCTCTACGGCGTCCCTCATAGCCTGATTTGCTTTGGGACGTTAAACCCCAATAAACCAAACCAAACCAATACATAGTGAGTAGACAGTCTAGAGACAACCTAAATATTTACGGCCATACACTTTTAGTAGGATTTTGTTTACAGACAGTCTATAGACTATGAATAGACAAAAAGAAATATCTATAGGAAGGCAATAGAGTCTATAAGAAGTCTATAGACTGCCTATAGATCATATTTTTATAAGGGAGGCCCGCAAAGAGACAACTCAGCGGCGGCGACAGGAGCACGCACTCTATGGTTTATATATAGGTTAACAACCGCTTATCGCTCTCGGACGCGCTCAGTTTAGAGGTGACAAAGAACTTTCGAGATTAACATGTACATGAGACACCGACAAGCATATCGAACAACGTATAGAAACTGAGCGCCTTATCGTGTATCTTCCATAGCGCTCTTGTTTCGTCTCGAGAAGCAAGCACAAAATGATAAGGCTGCGTGCCGGGGGCGATAAGGAACACGAGAAAACAATCGTAAGAGCAGTATTTCTCGCACGTAGGGAAATACATTTGGCACGATGTGAATGTACTCTCTGCACGGACGCAGCATTTCTAAAGAGTGCAAACGCGTCACTACCTGCGGAAAAACCTTGAGGCGTGCGTGAGCTACACGCATCCCGCATACCATTCGGATTTACCGCATAAAGCGGCGCATTTCCGTACATTTCAGTATCAAAGGACGTCTGTCAACGAAATCTGAAAGTAATTGAAACAGCTTCTCTTTGACTGAGATTACGAAGGGTTCCTCGCTAAATTCGTGCATATTTTGAACAGTTGCAATGGAAGAATTCGGTGGCCTCATCAAGCATGAAAGTTTAACATTAAATCTGTGTAAGTGAAGCAATATACTAAGGAGGAGCTGCAATAAGTGTATACTAATTTTAATGCAGATCACGGTGCACTACAGGTTGGGATTCAAATGCGGGCACTCCAATGGGAGTTCAGCTAGTGTGACGACGATGTCCAATCTGTTCGTGAATATAAACTTGGCAGGATCTTTCTACGTAGAACAAAAAGTCTAACTAGCTGATCACTACAGTGCTGTGCGTAAACAGCCGGAATACCGTGCTTTGTCCTTAGGCAGTTCTCGGCTTTGATCCCGACCTGAGAATACCTGCTTTTGCATTAGTGTTATAGTAAGTTTACTGATGCTTACTGAGTACTTTCTATTAAATTCCTACGTGTCCACTTGTGTCATCCTCGTTTTTCCTGATTATCACTACGAAACGAATCACACGAACCGTGGTGCCAAACCACCACTTTATCTTCCCTTTGTGAAGTGAAGTGGATATTTTCTTCAAACATTCCGTTTGAACGATGCATACGGAATCACTGGGATACGGAGTTCGTACGATATGGAAAGCGTACGGAAATCCGTACCCTCTTCTCGCTTTTTCTATATGATTTCCATGAGCTTTCCATACGTGCTGCTCGTATACACCGCATATATTTCGTACGTTCCCCATGGGTCACACGGAAGGAAACCGGAACTCATATGGGATTTGATACGAGCCAGACAGAAAACATACAGGACCTCGTACCAAAGCAAGCACGTAGTATGCTTGCCTTCCTTGCTCTTCTAGATGACGCTAGCACGAACGTCATACGAAGAGACCACAATACACTAGGTCTCCGTCGGCGACGGGGTCGAGACGAGGATAACAGTCCATATAGAATGCGTATGTTTCGTATGGCATGAGTCATACGGAAAACAAGCGGTTCCTACATGGCCTCGCATATAAGCCATTCGGAAAATATACAGGGCCTCGTACCAAAACAAGCCCGTAGTGCGTGTGGTTTCTTTTTTGCTCCGCATGAGCATCATAAGCCGAGGCCTCAATACACTCCATCCAAGGCGGGGAGTCGAGAAGGGGGACATTGCTAGCAGGGGTAAAGGTCAGGCGAGGCCGTCGCAGGCCCCGGCACGCGTTCATTAGGCGTGACCTCCGGTGGCGCCCCCCGCTGCTCCGTGTGCGCGCGCGAAAGCGTATCACGGTCGCCATTAAGACGCAGAGCCCCCGCTGTTACCGGCTCGCATTGACGTCATACCGCGGCTGGACCGTGGCACGCGCCTCTTCGGGAGCCGGATAACTTGTGTGCAGTGGCTCGGGCGTATGCGCCAGGGCGCGTCCGATGCCCTCGTTGTGATAACTCTCGCAGCGTTGCTTGCTGTGGACTCTTTGATGTCTCTGGGGTGGTTTTCGAGGGCCCAAAGTGTACGCAAAGAGGGGTCATCCTCAAACTTTCAACTCCATAGGTCAATATTAATTTGTATCATGCTACACTATAAACCATTTTGTACCCTTAAGTGCAGAGTGTCGCTGTGCACTCTTATAACACCCACAGTTTTCGTGAAAAGGGTGTTGTCATAAGTTAGCACTCATTTTGCACCCCGCTTTAATGTCTAGGGCGTTAAACTGGTAGTTTTTCTTGGATATCATGAGGATCATTGGGGTGCAATTGTGTATTTGGTTTATTGAATTCAAGCAATAAATGTTATAGTCGCTTGCCCTCTCGGTACAACCAGCGATATGTTCTCGTAGTGATTGGCACAGTGACGACGCCAAGCATCACTTCAACTCTAAGTGACCTGCTTCTTCTGCGCTGGCTCTGAATAAACACAAATAGAAGTGTATAGGAATCACCTAGTGAGTGAAAAATGGAAGCTAAACTACTAGGCTTGAAGAAAAATTGTCGAGAGCGCGGGTTAATGGCATGCTAGCTGAAAACAAGAAGATGAACATGCAGCAGCATGCCGAACATGCAATACGAAGACCACATGCCCAGCTATCCTCAACATTGGGGTGCTTCGAGGGGCATATGCAGTACGGTGCCTCGAGGGGCATGTGCAGTAGGGTGCCTCGAGGGGCATGTACAGTAGGGTGCCTAGAGGGGCGTAACTAGCGCCATCTGTTGGCCGCCAGTGGCGAACACCGCGTAACTCAATGGAGGTATTTTAAACTAGTAATTTTAAGAAAATTACAGCCAGTAGAAATTCTACGAGGGCATCGTGATTATCATGGCCGACTGTTCTTCCGCGCTGCAAAATTTGATCTATAAAATACGGCCTGCGCTCACACCAACAATTTCTGACGGCCACATAAAATCAGTAGGATGTATCGAATATTCCAAATTCCCGCGGCGAATTTAAGTGTTGATCAGCGCCACAAGGCACGTGGCGGCAGCTGTACAAACTAGAAGCATTTGTCCAGGTTTCCACGGCTCGAGGTGACCGATGACCACTTTGGCTAACAGAGGAGATTCTAAGGCAAGGGAAACGTAGCAGAGGGCAACAGGGACAGATGAGCAGACGAGGTAAGAGGTGGGGGGGATTCGCTGTGATAAGGTGGGCTGCAGCTGGGGCCATGGACAAGGCTAATTAGAGATAAGCGGGAAAGGTGTTGATTCTGGAGCGGACACAAGCGGGCTGCTGATGGGGACACTGGTGAAAACGAGCAGCACACGAGTGTTCTTAATTCCCCTTCCGATATGTGGCCACCACAGCCGTGATTCTATACCTCGACATCTTTTTCGGCAGCAGAATGTCACAGCGGCTGAACCACAGCGCAGGGTGCTTGGCAAGGAAATTGATCATGACTCACACTAGGATGAATTTAAGAGAATACGGCGTGACGAGGCTTTTGGACCCTCAACTGTAATCAGACTTTCATCAACCTTTCATAGTTGGCGATAATCGACGTACGGGTTGATCTCAGTGTTTGAAGACCCGAACGAATCGATCGCCACACCAAAACAACCTTGTGCACTTAGTTGGCAGCTTATGACGACCTGTGAAGAGATGTCACGTGTACAGTCTTTGTCAAAAGTAATCAGGCCGCATAGTTTGCTTCTCATTCATACAGTAGACCCCTCACGTCTTCTGTAAAGGTCAAAAACTTCTTTGAAGGTGAGGGCAGGGGTTCTCCTTACCATACAGAGATTTAGAGCTTAAGGGTGGCATAATAGCTTCACTATACGACTTAGAAGTAAACCATGCAGCCTGGTTACTTTTGACAAAGACTGTACGTAAACGTCTTGAGAGCCAAAAACTTCTTCGCGAGATAACAAGGCTTCCCAGTCTGTTAATTTGAGTGGAATGGAAACATCATCTTTCTAAAACAAGCAATAAAAGAACATCATGCTCGTGGCTTTACAAAAAAAAAAAACACATCACGAATAATGAAGGCGCAATAAAAAAGAAAGAGTGAATGGTCGTCAGGTAAAGACTTAGCGGGTCTGAGACAGGACGAAAAAAGTATACAGACACGCAGTGAATGACGAGTAAATGATTAATGAATGCGTAGAGTGCAATTAACAAGTTTGGATTCGTGCATCCTTGATCAGATGTTGTGACCCACATGTTTCCGCCCCTGCCTTTCATTCTTGTTGCCCCGTATTACGTATTGCCACAGAGGAGGCAGCATTTCCAGTTGGAGCACTCCGTCATAGGCACCTCATTAGACGCGCTGCCACAGCTGCCGACGGTGAATTGAAGAAATAATTGCCCGCCCACTCATCTGCGTACTCTTGCAACCGCCGTAACGAGGTAGTCGTGCAGCCAGCAGTCTGCGCTGTGTTACGTCGGCCTCCGCGCCCCTGCACGGTGTATTAGAGCGGCGCCTTATATACGTATAGGCGGTTTCTGTTCGGTAAGTCGACGGTTGGGTCGCAGACCGATTCTGAGGAAGCGACGGGGGCAATAAGTCGAACCTCGTTACAACGAAACGGTTTACAACGAAATATTGGATATAACGAAGTTTTGTCAGAACCGGCTTTAACGAAGGTACGGCTATACCGAAGTAATTGCCGGGCCCCTTCAATTTCGTTACGACGAGGTTCAACTTACGTGCCGAGTTTAGAGGCAAGTACAGCGATTCGAGAAAAGTCATTCGCGTTTCTCAGAGCCTCAAACGAATATTAAAGGGATACAGGTGACAAATTGAACCGGACGCATATAGGTTGATTGCCGCGGTCTAACAAAAAAGGAGCTGGGTTAACTAAGAACGAAGCTTTTGTACGCTAGAAATGACCCCCGATACTGGGGAAGGCACAGTCGAACCTCGTTATAACGAAACGGTTTATAACGAAATATTGGATATAATGAAGATTGGTAGAAACGGGCTATAACGAAGCTACGGCTACAACGAAGTAATCGCCGGGCCCCTTCAATTTCGTTACGACGAGGTTTAGTTTACGTGCCGAGTTTAGAGGTAAGTACAGCGATTCGAGAAAAGTCGTTCGCGTTTCTCAGAGCCTCAAACGAATTTAAAAGGGATACAGACGACAAATTGAACCTGACGTATATAGGCTGACTACCGCGGTCTAACAAAAAAAAAGGAGCTGGGTTAACTAAGAACGAAGCTTCTGTATGCTAGAAATGACCAAAACAACGAGATACACGCATCGCCGCAACAGGTCGTTTTCACGAATTTCTGTGACGTCAGTGATTTTTGGTGCGAAAGCACTACTCTGCTCGGTTGCAACCAAGAATCTTGCGTGAAGTGAACCTTGTATGAAGCTTGACCTTGAGGGTGACAATGCCGGGACTGGGTTTCGAACCCTTGGCGGTGCGAACAGATCAGCTTCGCTGGCCATTGCACGAGGACACTGTGCTATCGACACTGCCTTAGAGCACCACCCTTCCTAGGCGCATCGTAGAATTTCGCGACGTGCATCTTTATTTCTTGTTTTTGAAAAGCGATCATTTTTTCTAGGCACGCATTGGGCCAACCATTCTGGTTAAACAGCAGGGATTTTATTTGTAGCCCGCAGCAATCATTTCGCGAAAACAGCTGTAGACGCTTAGAAACAATGTTTGATATGCTCTTTGTGGCATAAAACAGAATATTGACTCGTGCTAGACTGCGAAGCATAAGTTCGAACTAAACCGTAATTTCGGATTAAGTAAGTTATGATTTACGAAATTCAACTTTATTCATCGAACACACGCCTATGATGCAGTTCATCATCATCATCAGCCTGACTACGCCCACTGCAGGGCAAAGGCCTATCCCATCTCTCTCCAATTAACCCTCTCCTTTGCCAGCTGCCGCCACCCTATCCTCGCAAACTCTTTAATCTCATCCGCTCACCTAACATTCTGCCGTCCCCTGCAACCCTTGCCTTCTCTTGGTATCCACTCCGTTACCCTTAAGGACCAGCGGTTATATTGCCTTCGCATTACATGCCCTGCCCAAGCCCATTTCTGCTTTTTGATTTCGACTAGGACGTCATTAACCTGCACTTGTTCTCTCACCCACTCCACCCGCTTGCGATCTCTTATCGTTACACCTATAATTGTTCCTTTAAATGATTTAAACTGAATAAAAGGAGCACCCTGTATACTCACAGTCCTTGGGTAAGGTTTTGCTGCTTACAATAATCGATTTTAAAGATGGCTCTGTCTCGCATCGACGGATCGCGAAGCTAATGTCAACATTTGACTGACCGTTCGTCTCCATTGCCGGGGCTTTCGACGGGAAAATTAACGCATGCCCTCATACAGGCTGACTAGCGCTTAATGTACAGGGAGGACGGGGGGGGGGGGGGGGGGGGGGGCGCTGGCAGCGTCATTTTTCTTGTTCCGGCCCTGCACTGTCGCTCCATCGCAAACAGCGCGACACACGCGACACACTAAGAGCAGCAGGGTTCATGCATTCGTAACCGATGGGCGTGGCTTGGTAGAGCGCTCCTTATTTTTTCCCACAGCCCGGCCCCGGCACCTTGTGTTTACTGCACTTCCAGGCTAACGTGTGCGCGAGTAGAGAGCGTTTTTCCATCCCATTAGGCCTGGCGTGCTCCCAACCAAAGGGCGTTGGAGAAGTCGTGGTGTCCGGGCCACATAACGCGAGGCTAACGCGCATTTATGTATCGATTAAGCGCCCGTGCACTCAGACAGGCGAGATGTAATGTGTGCACAAGTGCTCGGTCTAATGTTCGTCATTAGGCCTAGCTTTTTTTTTTTCTATTCCAAGACTTTCAGGAGCCATGTTTTGGCACTCCCTGTACTGTCATAGGGCTCCGTGTACATTGTGAATGATGCACATCTGTCTTTTACCAGTTGCTTTGCAGTTATGCTGCTGATCTCAAGGTCGTGGGTTCGATCCCGGCCGTGGCGGCCGTATTTAGATGGGGGTGAAACGCAATAGGCGCCCATGTGCTGTGCGGTGTTATAGCGCGTTAAAAAGCCACAGGTACAGTCTTTGTCAAAAGTAACCAGACTGCATGGTTTGCTTCTCATTTCTATAGTAGAGCCTGTACAGCTTTTCTTAAGATCGAAAAGTTTTTTGAAGGTGAGGACATGGTTTTTGCTTACCACAAAGAGATTTAGAGCTTGAGGGCTGGTATAATAGCTTGATTATACGACTGAGAAGCAAACCGTGCAGCTTGATTACTTTTGGCAAAGACTGTACATGTCGCTAACGCCAAGTGCACGCAACATCCCAGCCAGCAATGTGGCGACGCCCAGCAAGTCCTGAACGGAAATGTGTTGCTATTGTCATGCAAGAACCTGACCGGGCACCAGATATTCGTGCGACCGTTCACATATACATAAGGAGGCCTTCCTCTCTAACGAGGCAGTTGTGGCTTGTTGGCCTGTCAAAAATTTGCCAAAACGGTAGGTGTTCAAATGATCGCTTCCGGGAGGTTTGTAATAATGCAACTGAGCAGCACGAAGTGTTTCTTGATGTACGCTGCAGAAAGCGTAAGTCAAACAAAAAACAGTGAAGATCAGAACCGAAATGAATCAGGTCAAATGTCCGTGTGCGGAAACCGAAGCGATGAAGATGAAGAGTCCATGTGCTAACATGTTTAGGGTTGTCACCAAAAGGGGATGTCAACTAAATCGAGAATATATCCAAGTAGAAGCTTCCTGTATGCGCATGTTTTATGCTGGTCATGCTCTTCCTACATATTCCGCGCCGAGGTTCGAAATAAACAGTTGTAAGTCAGCATTCATGTGTCCTATGTGTATTCCTTCCTTGTGTCCTCGTCCCTTTATGCGCTGTACGCTTCCGTCTTCGTCCCTCCACTCTTAAACACTAATACGCCTATATGGGAGTAAGAAGGGGGGTAAGGTGTACTCTAGAGCACTCCTTTTTACAAAAGGCGGTGCACTGGAAGAGAGCTTACTTCCCTTTTACTCTTTTCTGTTTATTTATTTATTTGAAATACCTTACAGGCCCATTGGGCATTGTGCAAGGGGGGCGAAAAAATATAATACAGTGCATTAATAACCAAAGGAAACAAAAGGGAAACATACAGTCATGATAAACAATATATCTAAAAATTAGTAGAGAAGAAGAAACGACGCGGAAATAACAACAAGAAAAGACAAAAAAAAAAGAATACGTGGCACAAAATAAAGCACTACAATAAAGGATGCTGTGCTCACCGAACGTGGAAACAATGAGTAAAATAGCGCGATTAAGGCAAACACGGAAACATGGCAGGCAAACATAAGTAAGAAAACATCCGAATGGCACGAGAGTGGCAGCAAAGCAAAGAACAAAAAAATCAGAAAAAATGAAAAAGACTTGAACGTAGGCGTGCTAAATGACGGTTTCTGTGAAATATGTGAGTTGAGAATGGAAAGATTCTAGATTAGACGCGGAAGCGATGTTGTCTGTTGTCTGTAACGTAGTATCCAACAGTCGAACTTAAGAACAGTGGCTACTGGAGTGGTTTCAGGCAAAGGAATGGAAGCGAAAAGACCGGACATTGAAAGACGATGATGATGATGATGATGAATTTTAATGGCGCAAAGGCATCTATGGTCAAAGAGCGCCATGACACAAGGTTTTTTCGTATACTCAAGGTGGGGTCAAAGACCCATTTCCCAAGCACTTCACCCTAAAGAGAAGAACCAGGCCAGGGGAAGCTTGTACCCATTGTATCACCGGTGGGTACCCGGTGGCACTGGGGATCGAGCCCTGCACCTTCCGCATGCGAGGCGGTTGCTCAAACGACTAGGCCACCGCTGCGGTACAAAAGGGAACACAGCACGCGCGCGCGCTAAGAACGAAATGATCCCGCATGCCGACACGGCCATTTTATGAAGGACGCGCCGCGACCTCACGGAAAACAAAACTAAAGAAAGGAGACGACGTCACGCCGCATCCTTCACAAGATGGCCGTGTTGGCGTGCGCGATCATTTGGTTGTTAGTGCGGGCGCTTGCTGTGTCCCCCTTCCAACGTCCTGTTTTTGTCGCGCCATTCCTTCCCGTGAGCCCAACTTCCTTTAGTAATCTGGCTCTCGAGGCCATTTGACTTGTATACGTTCAGAGGATGCAGTAGACGCTCTCGCCCAGCGGGCGGCGATGGGCATTTCGGTCATGTGTTGGGTCCCGCGTCTTCTTAACCTTTCCAAGTCATCTGGTAGTCGCCAGCTAACTTGATGTTAGAGATGGAGAGGAACAAGTTAAGTTCCCTGGTAGCTATTTTCCTAACGGTCGCGTAAAAGGTGAGTTAGGTGAGTGTCTCGTGACTCTTAACGGGGAAGTCACCTCGTTCTTGAATTGAATTGTTCATTTATAGGGGTGTGCAGATAGAACTTTTTCAAAGCCGAATCGAATACGAATAGCATAGGCTCACACCCAAAGTGAACACGAACAGTGCAGCTGACAGCTCAATTGAATACGGATCGAATAGTAAAAGAGCCAGTCGAATACGAATCGATATATTCGTACGACTATTCGTATGAGCGAGCGAAAAGACGAAGGGCCAGAGGCAGCGCTGCGGTTATAACTATAATTAACAGAGTTGTTAACTCTGTGATAATCACGTTATACTCATAGGAAAGTTCACTTTTGCTGCCGATGACGACAGCGAACAACTTAGCGCCACATATCAGTAAGAGAGATGTGCGCGACCTATCAGCTGTAGCCTCCGGGACCGGGTATCACGGCAAGGTTTAGCAAGATTAGCAAAGCCTGCCGCACGACAGAATCTTGAAGGCCATGTATGAGGATTACAAGCGCCGGAATGGACCACATCACGGCGCTGAGCCCTCCTTTCCGTGGAAAACGATCACGACAGCATGTTATGCAGCGTCGAAGTGGTCCTAATTTCTGAAAAGCAGTCCAAGAAAACTACGGTGTTTCTCCGCACCAATTATTAATGCGAGCGCATTATATAGCCCTGTCGCGTCCGTAAAAAAGTGTCCGCAATTTCGTCCGGACGATTACGTCGTTCTCTGACGATAAATCTGTGAAAGCGTTATTATGACAGATAGTGTGTGATGAAATGTTGGCGTGGAAAAAATTTAGTTGATGAGGTGCAATTAGTTAATAATTAAACACGAAGAAACACGAAAAATACACATAGACGTCACAATAGCCTCGGACGTCGATATAGTACACGGACGTCAGAACAGCCACGGACGTCGATATACTATGTGGACGTTTTGCTTTCGCATTGCTTCAGTGCGGTCGGCGCAGTGGTTTGGTTTGGTTTATTGGGGCTTAACGTCCCAAAGCGACTGAGGCTATGAGAGACGCCGTAGTGAAGGGCTCCGGAAATTTCGACCACCTGGGGTTCTTTAACGTGTACTGACATCGCACAGCACACGGGCCTCTAGAATTTCGCCTTCATCGAAATTCGGCCGCCGCAGCCGGGATCGAACCCACGTCTTTCGGGTCAGCAGCCGAGCGCCGTAACCGCTGAGCCACCGCGGCGGGGTAAGTCGGCGCAGTGATCTCAAAGTTTTTTAAAACAAAAAAAAAAGTTTGAATACTTCAAAACGTATTCGAATAGTATTTTTGAACATGCAAATACTCGGGTGGAGGGGTAGAGGTGGATGCGTCATGGACCCCATGGGGTGGGGTGAGGGGTGCGGCGTTGACAGTGTAGGAGCAGCCATTTGGAATGAGCAGTCATGAGGTGGCGTAGCGGTGCTTGTGTGGTGTAGGGCTGCAAGGGTATGGCGCGAGTGGACGGCGCCGACGCTGACGCCGACGACACGATATCGCAGAAGGACAACCATACAGCTATCGCTGTAAAACGGCACAGCGAAAAAATAGCACTCGAGGGAATAGCACACTGATAGTTTTGTTGCAGTATCGCGACAGCTGTTAAAAATAATTAAAAATGAAGCGTCCCAGCCCGTTACACTTAAGTATAACGTTCTTATAACTGCCCACTGCGACCGAACAGCAGAGCACAAAGCGAAAGAGGAAACGGACCGGTTGCTTCAAGACAGCTTCACGTGACGTCACTTTCTCTTCTGAGTCTCTTTCCTTTCATACGTCCAAGGCAAACGCGCTTTAATATCACGACGCAGCATATTACGAACCGCACCCTCTCCGTTTCCATTTCTTATCTAGGGTGCAGCGTGCCGCCTGCGATTTGTAGTGTTGCGTAGGCGCCGATCAAGTACCTTAGCGTGCGGCAAACAGCCAGCTTCTCGGATTACTGGACACGTCCTGTAATCTTATCACTGCTACGGGTGACGCACGGACGAAGCCCGCGTCTCTTGTCGCAGGGTGAGCTCCGCTATGCGGATAGAAGCGAGAAAACAGTGTACGTGACCAACGAGAAGCGCAGGGCAGGGGCATATAGGGCGTTTTTTCCTTGATAAACTACTTCTATCCTGTATTTCTGCCCTCCACCTAAATAAGAACAGCTGTGAATAGAGAGCAAGGACGCGGGCGAGGCAAGAGAAGCACGGTAGCTGACTAGCAACTGAAAGCTTGAATGCTTGATCGCAACATGTGCGTGAAAAGGGGGGCGCAACACGACACCGGAAAGTTCAAAAGGAAAGAAGGAAAAGAAAAATTGTGGGGAGGGATTTTAAGGAATAGAATTTTGCTTTAAAAAAATATATGGACAAACTATAGTCGATACAACTTAAGTCTGCAGTGAAGCTCCGCCCACATTCAGCCTCCGCGCACGAAATTCCTACGCGACAAAAAAGTAGTCCGCTGATTTAACGTTTCTTGTTACGCAAACAAGAAGCTTATCACAAGAAAAAAAATTATAACCTCTAGGATTTTGACACGTGGATTGTTTGATATAGTCAAGCATTAAAAAGTTGATTTCGTTTACACTTGCGGTTGGTCAGCGGAGTAATAGAGTACGCCGTGGACCACGGCCCAGTGTTAGCAACTGCTGTTTTTTTAAGTTGTATCCTACTATAGAAGAGCGGAAACCAAGTAACTCGTTATGGCGACCGGCATGAAGAGCTAGTATCTGCCATTCATTCATTCATTCATTCATTCATTCATTCATTCATTCATTCATTCATTCATTCATTCACTTCCTCTACCTTGAATTTAGTCCTTTTGGCGCGCTTTACTGATGATACGACAGACGTTCTCTTAGAGACTCCTTATGAGAGCATAGATGTGTTACACGCAAGAACGATAAGTCCTCGAGATTACGCGACGGTTGCGTCTCTTGCTATCCGGCCACTTAGGCTTGCGCAGTCGTCGCCGATATTTCGACACCGAACAAATAATCTCCGAACGATCTTCGCGCCGAGAAAGCCTACCCAAATAGGGAGCCCACTTTCGAGAAGGTTCTCGAAAGAACTCAATTTCTCCGAAGATAAGCAACCCGAAAAATGGCGTTCAGTTCAGACCTCTTGCAACTTAGAAAACGCAACACTTTAAAATGAACACTTAAGAAAAAAAGATTTGGTTTGGTTTATTGGGATCTAACGTCCCAAAGCGACTCAGGCTATGAGGGACGCCGTAGTGAAGGGCTCCGGAAAATTTCGACCACCTGGGGTTTTTTAACGTGCACTGACATCGCATAGCACACGGGTCTCTAGAATTTCGCCTTCATCGAAATTCGGCCGCCGCGGCCGGGATCGAACCCGCGTCTTTCGGGTCAGCAGCCGTGCGCCGTAACCACTGAGCCACCGCGGCGGGTCGGTTCTTGAAAGAACTCAATTTCTCCGAAGATAGGCAACCCGAAAAATGGCGCTCAGTTCAGAGCTCTTGCAACTTAGAAAATGCAATACTTTAAAATGAACACTTAAGAAAAAGAGCGAAGTTTTCGGGTGGGTATCGAAAACGAGAAGGTATACTCTCAACAGTTCAGAAGCTACTTTTCTCGCGAAAAAAATTGCCCCCCCCCCCCCCCCCCCTTCTTCAATTCGTGGAAAGAAGATCAAAGAAATAACGCACAATACCGTGCAGATAGGCTGTCACTCGTGCCCTTCAAATATATGTGCGTTCCTTTGGCGGCGGACAAGTGGTACGCCCTGCAAGCGATTGCCTAAGTCCCTCCAAAGACACGGTGAGCTGAATTCGCATAGAACCTACTGCGCTGCAAGATAAGCTTCGTGTCGAACGCCGCAACCCATAAACGATGCAGCCCTCTTTATCGAACGACACTAGAGGACTAAGTAGAATGTGTTGTCGGGCTAGTTGGTTCAATACTTCAGACATCGTAGCTGCGCGAAACACGGGACGGTACGGGACGAGCGCGTTTTGTAAGGCGAAAGCCTTTAATGGCGCATACTGTCGTGACCAAGACGTGTCAGCAAATTTGTCCGTGTTTCAGATTGGTCGAAATGGTCGTGACGTCACCGCGCGCGAATTTTGACTGGTGTCCACCGAAATATGTGAGACAGTTACAGCGCAATTTCCTTTCCTCAAATACAATTTTCATTTTCTTCATTACGGCCCCTCTTCCTCCCTTCCTGTACGGTGCGGTTCAGGTGTCCACCGAGATGACAGAGAATTGGTTTGGTTTGGTTTGGTTTATGGGGTTTAACGTCCCAAAGCGACTTAGGCTATGAGAGACGCCGTAGTGAAGGGCTCCGGAAATTTCGACCACCTGGGGTTCTTCAACGTGCACTGACATCGCACAGCACACGGGCCTCTAGAATTTCTCCTCCAAAGAAATTCTAGCCACCGCGGTCGGGATCGAACCCGCGTCTTTTGGGTCAGCAGCCGAGTACCATAACCACTGAGCCACCGCGGCGGCCAGATGACAGAATTACAGCGCACTACAGCGCCATTTCCTTTCCTCAAAAAGCGTTGCGTTCAAAGGGCAACGCATCGCGCCGAACGGGTATTGGCGTTCCGTGGACTCCCTGGCAGCGCTACAACACACTGTCGCGTTCCACGCCTAAAGGCAAAGATTAAGCGTCATTAATTGGCAGTCAATTAATGCACCAACAGAATGTGAAGTGAACAATCGCGTAGCAGAATGCAGCACTCAGGCTTTCGCCTTTCACCACTTTAGCCGCTAAAGTTCCTCGTATTTTTTTTTTGTTTTTTGACGGGTACGGTTTGCGCTCGTCCTGTACCCTGTATTGTGTGGGTGTGTGTTTCGCGCAGCTACCATGTCTGAGATACTAGAGGAACATCGGCACGCAGGGCTGACATTTAGCTTACTGCATACCCCTTCGAAGAGCCTTCACACGCAAGACAATTGTACCATTCATGCTGGAGGACCCCTCTAACACCCGCATTATGAGCTCTTCGCATTAAACCTCCGTGCTTCTAGTACTTAGCTCTGGTACTTAGAATTCGTGGTCCGTAGCTAGGTAGTAGAAAGCTGAAAGGCGTTTGGATTTATTGAGAAATCTTAACTACTAAGTAACCGAAATGAACAAATTACAGTAATCTGAAAAAGTTTACATTAAACACTACAATCTTTTCGTAACAACAAGCGTTAGCTGCACGCCGGCTGAAGTTTAAGTTGCATAACGCTAAAAAAAACTAAACGCCGATTAAATTGATCGGAAATCAAAATGGCTGTGTGATTAAAAATGGTCGCTCGCTAATGTCATTTCTGGAGAAACAGCTGTGGTGGCTCGGTGGTTATGGCGCTCGGCTGCTGACCCCAAAGACACGGGTTCGATCCCGACCGCCGCGGTCGCATTTCGATGGGGACGAAATGCTAGAGGCCCGTGCACTGTGCGATGTCAGCGCACGTTAAAGAACCCCAGGCGGTCGAAATTTCCGGAGCCCTTCACTGCGGCGTCCCTCATAGCCCGAGTCGCTTTGGGACGTTAAACCTCACAAATCAAACCAAACCAGAGCCATTCGCTACTGGTGGCCCAGAGATGTCTTTAGGCTCTTTCCCGGAAACCGCGGCACATGCTAAGATTAGGTTTTTATTGGGTTTGACGTCCCAAAGTGACTCGGACTATGAGAGACGCCGCAGTGGAGGACTCTGAATTGATTTCGACCGCCTGGAATTCTTTAACGTGCACTGACATCGCATAGTGCCTTTAGAATTCCGCCTCAATCGAAATGCGACCGCCGCGGCCGGGATCGAACCTGCGTCTTTAGGTCAGCAGAACCTAAGTGTCTCCCTATTTTTTTTTTCAGGCGCATGCAAAATTAGCAATAAACCAGGTTGTTAGGCATCAACTAATTGTTCCTTTTAATACTGGCGCTACCGGCACCTTGCGGGTATGGCTCACCGGCACTCACTGACTTTTCGGCTAGAGGGCGCCGCCGCTGTTGCGTCTGTTGTTTTGTTTTTCACTTCCGCGGGCTCATCTCGCCACCTTTGCATTAACCCCGGCGCATTCAGTGTCACGGACAACCACACGCACGACCCGCCACCCTCTACCCCACAACGCTTCCCTCCTGCACATTACCGAAGCGTGATCTTCGGGAGGCCGCGCAGAAGGCCCCCAGCATCATCACTCACGCACACGGGACCGTGGCTTCTGCCGCTGCGAAGGAATCGCGCTGAAAGGCGTCGAGGAAGGGGGGTGAAGGGGGAGGGGCGGAAAGAGAGGGAAGTTACTTGGAGGCGGTCTGCGCTCCGTATGGTTAAAAGCGTTCAGCACCGTGGAACCTACGAAGCCCGCGGTAGATAGACAGCTGTTGCTGATTATCGAAGCCGTTTCCTCTTAAGAACGGTTCATTGTTCATGGCTAATATGATTCGCCAGCAGGGTCCTCAATTAACATTCAGGACAGCCAAGAAGAGGACAGTCAAAGCGCTTGAATCGGGAACCGTTCTCGAGTGCGACAACACATGAACCGATAGGGCTCAAAGACTTAAACACGACGGAGGCATGGCAAGATGACGCACATGACAATAGTCAGAGATACAACTCAAGAATGAAGCGACATTTCCTTGCTAAAAGACCCCCTTCCAGCCATTGGCGTCGGCCGATTCTTGCGAGTCTGCTAGTGTGACAATGCAGGGAATACCAGATGAATGGGGACAGTTCTTTTACTCCATGGTCGGGGACAGTCGCCTCCCTGCATTGCACGCTAACAGCTTCACGAGAATCGACCGACGCCATTGGCTGGAAGTGGGTCTTATGAGTCTGCTAGCGTGACAATGCAGGGGAAGGCAGATGAAAGGGGACAGCCCCCTTCCTCCATGGCCGGGGATAGTCTCTTCCCTGCATTGTCATGTTAGCAGGTTCACGAGAATAGGCCGACGCCAATAGCTGGAAGGGGGTCCTTTGTCTATGAAAAGTTGTATCCGACTATTGCTGTTGTCATGACTGCATTTCATGACGTTGAGCAATCCAGGAGCAGCATGGTCTATCCTACACTTGCCACATACCGCTAAAAAGACACGGACACAGGGAGACACACAGGACGGGCGCTAACTTAACACTGCAGTTTATTGCATGAAACCAGGCAAGAAGATACGTGCGTCAGTGCTGGCTCAGTTTTTCTATCTGACAAGGAAATGCTTTTCATATCTGATAATCCGTAAATCTTGTTCGACGATAACGCTGTTTTAGTGTTTCCTTATTTCAAAGGTTTTTATCTCCTCTTCTCTGTTATATTGCCTGGTTTCATGGAATAAACTTCAGTTGTAAGTTAGCGCCCGTCCTGTGTGTCTCCCTGTGTCGGTGTCTGTTTAGCGCTATGTGGCAAGTGAACCGTCACCAACTCGTCAAAGCTTCCCCTCTGGCTATCCTACAAGCCTTCACCAACTTGCCCAACCCCCCACTGTACTCCAGTTCCACCACCTGCATCCAGAGATAAGCCGCAGCTCCAGCTCCGGCTCAGGCTCCTCCAACGCTGCACAGTTCTACGCGGACCTTTTGAGTAAGCGCGGGAGGGTTAAGGCCGTGCCAACAGCAACACACATGCGGTCGGCGAGCGCCTTCGAAAGCGGCTCAGAACGCCTCCTCGAATAGCCTAATTGGTGCGTGTTCGCTGGGCTTCCACGGCTCTTCTCCACCAAACGCGTCGACGGGTTTCTTGTTTCTTTGTTTTTATTTTTATCCCTTTGTTTTTCTTGTTTTTTGTATTTACGAGCCTTCCGCGCTCGCCGCGGCCTCTGGAAGGCCTGGCTCGCTCGCGTGCTCACAAAGGGCGTCTTTTGTTACGCGAAAGGCGTCACAGGGAGACGGCCAAGGTCGGGAAACGTGCGCTCGCCGCTGCATTGGCTGCATATAGCAGACTACGTGTTCCGCCTGAGCAGACGCCGTCTGTAAGTGCAAAGCTATCGATCTAATCGCGGCGCACGTGAACTGATGTTGCGGTTACTTCCGACGCGTGCTTCTAAAAACGTTGGTGCTGGCGTAGGCTTGTGACGTCATAGTGGGGTTGCTAAGCATTTCGTACCACCTTGCCAGAGAAAACATGCACCGCACAATAGGTCCAAACGGGGTGCGCAGTGCGGGGTTTAAAACACAGAAAGAACAAACCATCGCAGCTAAGTACAGTGGATTAGACTTCACGAGACGCGGTTGTTTATTGGGGTATAGAATGTGAACATTTCGGCTGACATCTGCCTGGTCGGGAGGCGAATTAGAGTGAAAAGAACTAGAACCTGCAGAGTTCTCTTCAAGTGAATGCACTGTTTATAAAATTAAGGGGTCGAATGCCGTGTACAGTTTTGTTTATAACGGAGTTCAGTTTATATTAAAGGGTACCGAGAATCTGGGGTGCTGCCTGTGATATCAGACGTCCCAAAGCTACACATGAACTATGAGAGACGCCGTATTGGAGGGCGTCCCGATTAGTTTAGACCACTCCAGGGTTCCTTAACGGCCTCAACACCTGGCATGGTGACTTGGTACACCAAGTCACCATGGCGTGTCAAAGGTTTGGGGGCGAAGTGGAGGATAATATAGTGTACTTCAGGTTTAGGTTTTCTGGAGTTTAAGGTCCCAAAGCGACTCAGGCTATGAGGGACGCCGTAGTGGAGGGTCCCGGATAATTTCGGTCACCTGGTGTTCTTTAACGTGCACTGACATCGCACAGTACACGGGCGTCTAGAATTTCATCTGCAGAGAAATTCAACCGCCACGGCAGGGATCGAACATTTGGAAATGACCTGTCCGATCAGGAAGAGAGACTGCTGGTTAATACACGTTTTCCGTACCAACTACGGCCTACGCATGCTACACTACCATATGCCTGATTACTGATAAATAACGAGGAACGTACAATGAAAAAATATCGTATTCGAGAAAACCCATATGTTTCACTACGGCGTCCCTCATAGCCTGAGTCGCTTTGGGACGTTAAACCCTAATAAACCATAAACCACAATCAAATGCCAATTGCTTTTTACGAATGTTGTACTGCAGTGTTTTTTGTCTGTCATACCTATGTGCCTTCCCCTGATGATGAATGTAGGAAGTAGAATGTGTAGATGTGTTTATAAAAACTCTGTACGATTGTGTGAAGTAAATGTAAATTGACATCAGACATTTAAAACATTGATGATTTCTCAGCCACTTGTATCTATTGTACTTTTTTTAGCGCTTTGTGTTTCAGTGCTTTGTGATTTTCGTGACAGTCATGACTGTCACCCGTGGCAAGTTAGGGTTAGGAACATAGTCAAGCTACTATGTTAGCAGCTTTTTGTTCCTGCCCCAGCATTTTTTATCATTGTTTTCAGTGAAAATGCTTAATAAAGAAATCTGAAATGTGAACCAGCATCTTTCGGGCCAGCAACCGAGCCCCATAAATACTGAGCCATCGGGACGGCATTCTGTAACGCTGTATAAAAGGGGTGCTAAATAAGAGTGCTCTCGGGCTGTAACTTTTTATTAGTGATAGAACTTAAATGAGTTATTTTAGAATAAAATTTTGAAATTCGGTATTTCTCGGAGTCACGTGACTCAGACTCTCTCCCTACCATCTCTGTGATGCTGTTGACTTCCCTTTACGATGCACTTGTTTCTACAGGCATTGGTACAATAATGAGATCTACTGCTGAATATAACAAGGGCGCACTGCGATAGTTAATTTTTTGACAGAATACAGGGTTTTGTATTTTATTGCGCTCAATTTTTTTTTGTAAACAGGAGCCTCAGAGTGCCTCTCGTGAGACTGGCTTATCTGGCCAGGCGGATGCCTTGTTCAAGCCTGTCCGCAAATAATTATTGATTGATTGCCTTATATCTTGTAACTAAAACTTTCAAAGTGGACAGTAACTAGGACAAGAAGAATGGGGTGGAGTGCGTTCGGGCATAAACTCACAGGTCGTGAATAGCGGCTTACCGGTATATCTCAGAAGGAAAGTATTATAATCATTTTATCTTGCCAGTACTCAGCTATCGGGCAGAAACGTGGAATTTGACAAAACGGTTTGAAACTAAACTGAGAACAACGCAGCGAGCTATAGATAGGAAAATGGTAGGTCTAATGTTAAGAGACAGGGCAGAGTGGGTCAGGGAACAAACGGAAGATCATGCTATCCTAGCTGAAATGAAGAAGAATAAATACGGACGTGCAGGACACTCATTGCTAAGGGAAAATATCCGATGGCCCCTTACGGTAACGGAGTGAATTCCAAGACAATGCAAACGCGGCAGCAAATGGCAGAGAGTAACGTAGGCGCTTGAGATTAGGAGGTTTTCGGAGATCCTTAAGACGGCCACAACTGATATATACATGACAGAATTATTTGGCAAAGAGTCTAAGCCTATCTATAGTTCCTTCCATGGTCGTAGCTATAAGACGATGACGTCGACAATGACGATGACGATGTAGTACCCAAAGTCAGACAACTTTTATCCTCATCATCATCATCAGCCTGACTACGCCCACTGCAGGGCAAAGGCGTCTCCCATGTCTCTCCAATTAACCCTGTCCTTCGTCGATTGCAGCCACCGTATCGCCGCAAACTTCTTGATCTCATCCGCCCACCTAACTTTCTGCCGCCCCCTGCTACGCTTGCCTTCTCTTGGCGTCCAGCGGTTACCTTGCCTCAACATTACATGCCCTGCCCAAGCCCATTTCTTCCTCTTGATTTCGACTAGGATGTCATTCGCCCGCGTTTGTTCCCTCACCCACTCCGCCCGTTTCTGATCTCTTAACGTTACACCTATCATTTTTCTTTCCATAGCCCGCTGCGTTGTCCTTAACTTAAGCCGAACCCTCTTGGTTAGCCTCCCCGTTTCTGCCCCGTAGGTGAGTACCGGTTAGATACAGCTGTTGCATACTTTTATCTTGAACGATATTGGTAAACTACGTTTCATGATCTGAGAGAACCTGCCATATGCGCTCCACCTCATTCTTATTCTTCTGGTTATTTCCCTCTGATGATCCGGATCAGCCTTGTATAAGCTTTGTCAAAACCATAGACACAGCTCTTGGTGCCACCGCAAGTAATACACGGCCCCTTTCGAAGGAGGTTACGAGTCACGCATTGCGCAATGCTGAAGCAGATGACACGGCTGCGAGAAAAGGTTCTTTGTGACACACCCTATGAATGAGTTACGAGAGAGGGAACGGGAGTGCGAGGGGGCCTACATTGCGTCATCGCTTGCGGCTCGTGGGGTACGTGCGCAGAAATATGCACAGAGGGAGCTGACGTAATCGCCGTATCAGCGCCTTTCTCGTCGTATGGGCGCCGACGGAGGCACGATGCTCATGGTCGGGAACCGGGTGGATGAGAATACTGCGGTCCTCCACTTACAAAACCACGTCTCTCTCGTCAACTGAGCGCGATCTGCCGTCTATAGATAACTCCTTTCGTCTTGTATTTGCGTTGGGAACCACGGCTGACGGAGCAGCTTGTTGTTATACGTTTTGCGTCATTGCAGTTAATAGCATTGTGGCGTAATCTAGGCTTAGGAAACAAACCAGTGATATTCGTGAGCGCGACCTGTCATAACGGGTCTCTTCTTGATAGGAGCGACAGCAAAGACGCAATCGGCTCGTAAAACTGCTGCCAATCATTGGCTCGGAATCCTTGAAAAGCACGGTCTTCGTTGCAAAGCACCTTTCACAGGTCCAACATTCTGGGACAAAAACTTTGAAAATTTGTTAAATTGTAAGATTCTTTTTGATAAATATTGAAGCTAACGGTCCATTCTTGTGATATGTAGCAAAATATTTCTCTTAAAGTGTTTCGATCGATCGCACCCAGCAGTTAAGACTGCAATAAAAAACCAATGGGGAACGCTTTTGACGACAGAAAAAACGTTAATAGAAAAAAAAATGCAAGACTGCTGTCGGGTGTTCTGCGGATACATTGATTATTACAGTGATATGTTTCATTACATGCAAAAATTGCGTTCATAAACGGTTTTCCGCTCAAAAATACTTTTGTCCAAAATTGTTGGGTATGACATGTAGTGACGCAGTCATGGAGACAGAAAGGACACGACTGCGTTAACCGAATGTTTAAACTATGCAATAATTTAGTCAGTGATTTTATTAATCATGAAGCTGTCACAATACCGAGAATCTCGCCGCAGTCCCGTTTACGTGATTTGCCGAGTGTTGCTGAAGGCAGCTGATACCATTCGTCAGCTTGGCTTTTGTGCACAGCTAATTAGGTCATTATGGTTAACGCAAGCTGCCGCTCAACATACGTCTGTCTAAAGTGATTTTAAACTAACTACTGGTCTTATTAAGCAAACAAAGGAAGGGGAATGAGGGGCTCGTTATGAATATGACAGAAGCCAACAGCCACAGAAACCAAGGGGCACAGGGGATTTTTTTTTAATTTATTTATTTATTTTGTGGGGTTGATCAATTTAGAATATTACTGAATATGTTATCGCTTAAAGCTAATTGATAGAAAAGCAGAAGAAAAAACAACCACATGCCGCCGGTGGGAACCGAACGCAGCTTTAAGCGATAACATATTCAGTAATATTCTAAATTGATCAACCCCACAAAATAAATAAATAAATTTAAAAAATCCGCTGCGCCCCTTGGTTTCTGTGGCTGTTGGCTTCTGTCATTCTGGTCTTATTGTAGGGCGCATATATGTTGAGCGGGAAGGTTCGGTTCTTCGAGAGATTAAGAACCAGGCTGTCGAACGTTCTCCAGCTAGGTGATCGCAATGATCAGAACTTCATTTAGAGTTACCGCACATCGTGCGTAAGTAAATGTGCATGTGCCGCAGGAGTACTTTGAACATGACAAGTACGTAGCTTGCGTCCAATGAAATTCAATTTATCGGTGTTTCTGTAGATAGCTATATGTAAAAAAAAAAAAAGCGTTAACATTTGCGCTGAATTCCTATAACCGTCCTCGGCGGATTCATAGTCGTCATCGGAGCATTCATGAGCGAATTCTGTGCTACATTCTAGATGGCAGTATTATCATTACACATCACTCAGTGAATGCACGAACTGTGTGCAAAAAGAAGATTCAGAAGAAAGTGAGCTATAAATGTTCGTTTTAGTGTCCACAGCGTACTCAAGCCCTTCTCAAGTATTCCATATGAGCGGCTGTATTGAATTATGGATACGAAGTCTAAAAGACGTGGAAAAATAAATGAAAATCCACTGCTTTGCTTATCTTTTCTGCGTAGTTTCCACGTGATTAATCATAAGATGTACAGTCTTTGTCAAAAGTTTAGAGCCCAGGGGGTTTGCTTCTAAGCCTCGCAATGGGACTCCTGAAGCATTCTGGGAAGTCCTACCCATTGAAGGAGGCAGAACCAGAAATCTTCTTACCCAGAGGAAATTTGGAGCGCTGGAGATGCATCATGAACCACACAGTGGGGCTCAGAAGCAAACCCCCTGGGCTCCAAACTTTTGACAAAGGCTGTACATGACGTCAAATGCAGGTCGTGCGAATTTCCACTTTTCCATATGCGTTGTCCCTATACGGTACACGTGTTATACGTCCGAAATTATGGGCACTGCAGTGCGCAGCATTTCTCTAGGAAGCCTAGTGGCAGCCGCAGCTGCGCAGCTGTGGGAGCAGAAAAAAAAATTCGCCGATGGCTATTGGTCGGTGCGGATGTCGAGGCGCCGTGTAGTCGTAGCGTGGCGAGGAAATTGGCCGACTGTCTGCCCACTTGTGGCCCTGCTGTCGCCGACGGCCCACCCACACAGCCGTTGGCAGGCCATCGGAAGACCGCTGGGGTCGAGATTACATAAACTTGTCATATTATGATGCCGCCAACTCACATCTTACCGCTCCTCGCTCTTTCTTTCTTCCCTTCCCCAATTGTAGGGCAGCGAGAAAAAGACATGTTCCTCCGACCAATGTCCCTGACACTCTTGTTGCACTAGAATGGCTGGTTTGGTTTGGTTTGGTTTACGGGGTTTAACGTCCCAAAGCGACTCAGGCTATGAGAGACGCCGTAGTGAAGGGCTCCGGAAATTTCGACCACCTGGGGTTCTTTAACGTGCACTGACATCGCACAGTACACGGGCCTCTAGAATTTCTCCTCCAAAGAAATTCTAGCCGCCGCGGCCGGGATCGAACCCGCGTCTTTTGGGTCGCACTAGAATGGCGTCGTTCGCACTAAATGTTGTCACCTTCGCATAATCATCTCTAGTGACGTCATCATCGGTCATATGACAACGCCCTTTTTTTGCAGCCTCAGCTAACATGCAGTTACCAGCTTAGGGTAAAAAATACACTGCGAAAAATTCAGGGGGCTCTTTGACGATCTAAAGTGAGCGAGGCGAAAGCCTTTCCGCGCAACTTTGGCTGCTGCTGTCGATGCATTTGTGAATGCAGTGCGCGCGACAGTGGCGCCACCTTAGCGCATGCGCAGTAAGCCACCAACGAGACGACGGCCGTAGACACACACGAGGCGGCTATGGGGTGACTTGGATTGGCTAGTCATGACTAATCTCCTACTCTCCTTCGGTGTCATGACTAATCAGTAATGACAAATGACTAACTAGTCATGATTGGTTAATGACGAACTAGTCAGCACTAATTAGTTGATGACTGATTAATTACTAGTCAGTCATGATAAATTAGTTGATGACTGGTTAATAACTAGCTATGACTTGTGACTAGTAATGACTAGTTATAACTTTCACTTCAGATGTAACGGACGTACGGACAGAGTCATGGCCGCGAGTATGAGCTATAAAGGCTTTCGTCTTCAAAGTATTGGTCACAATACTTGCGACCACACCATTAATCGGGGAGCGGGTCCATTGGTCATTTCAGTCATCGGTCACATCATCGAGGGTCATGTGACGTTCACGTCTCCTCATTTGCACTTTGACGGCTGGCTTGGTCATGTGCACAGTGGACTAAGGGGAGGATCTGAATGTGTCCGGAAGTATCAATAAGCTATTCCAGACAAAGCCTCTAGGTACCACGCCAGCGCGGTGACCTGGGTGCTAATTCACTGCATCACGAGCAGCTGGAAGACTACGTAGTTCTTCATATCAGGACCCCACATAAAATATAAATATGCCCGCGACCGCGCCACGACTGGGTTTCCAACCCGCGGAGGCGCGAACCGGTCAGCTTCGCTGGCCACTGCACGAGAGCACTATTCTATGGCCGCATTTTTTATGCGAAGCATATTAACGTAGGTTTCGGGCCTTCGCGCGACGCCCGGCGGTGGCCACCATTGACCTTCAAGTGACCTTCAAGTAGGTCACGTGACATGACGTCACGTGATGACGTCACACCGGCTGCAGATGGGGCCAACGTTTAGGATGGGGCCTCATATCGCGCCGTCGGACGTCGCCCGGCGGAGGCCTCCACGCTTCGGTTCGCGCCGTCGCGAGCGACGCGGCGGTGGCGCCACCATCGCTGCATCACGTGATATGTGACGTCACGCCAGGGATGAGGCGGCGCGCGCCCGCCGTCGCGTCAGTCTCTGTGCCCGCAACCGCGCCAGCGTCTTTGCGCCGGGCGTGTATGCGGTCAAGATGCCTCCAAACGCTGACATGCTTCACATCCACTGGGCTTAACCTTGATAAGCCTCCAATTTTTCCTTTGTTGCCTGTCGCGGCAAGTACAGAAACACCCCAACCGTGTCGATTGGTTTGACGTCAAAACTTATGGATTTCCATTTTTACAAGAACATCCATCACTTAAATGACTTAATCACAGCAACATTGCTTCCTAAGTACGGAACGCAGCTTGCATACATTTTCAACAAAATAACTGCATGCACACCGGCCGTCAGGATCGCAATTTCTGACTGCCATTCGAATCCGCCAGATTGCATGCAAGTCAAGAAAAAAAAGCGCATCATATGATATCAACTCCTTGTTAACGGCGAGAAAAGGAATACCTCTGGGTGTGAGCGAGAGGTATTTTTTAAAGGTACACTGCAAGACGTCCCAGAAGAATACAGCGCCCCAGCAGTCGAGAAATACATGTTCGACATTGTTTGGTTGTATACGTAAGAGTCAGTTAGTATCCCATGGCAGAAACACGCTGATCTCTTGTAGTCAAGTTTTGGCAGGCAACGAATTGGTATGAAGTTTGAAGAACGTTTTAACTCCCTTGGCTCAGTATTAAAATAATACGCCGTATCAAACATAATCGTTTCACCTAAAGACTGTCTCAGATAAGCTGTTAAAGGGTACTTGAGGGAAGTCGTTAGTGCTTGTAGATTTCTGACAGCGCGATTTTCAATGGAGTATCGTTCACCAATTGGAGAAGCAAGCAGTTGAATTCGGACATAGTAGACATCATGCTTCCAGAACCAATGCGCAGGTCCTTCTTCAGCGAAGGCCCAGGTGAAGACGTCCTAAAACGTCTTAAGAAAATATGCAACCGCCGCAACCGCTCAACACTGTGTTTAACATCCACTCTTTCACGCTGTGAATTGCATGTCGTCGTCTTCATCAACTTCCATCCGTCCGCAATGAATTCAGAACACACTGCTATCGTGGTACCCTCTTAATCGCTCTCAATCGCGGAGCCGCACAAGCAGGAGTCGTTCACAGGTACGCTTCGGTGGAAAGAACAACGGAGGTGATGGCACGTGGGCGGACAAGGTCAGAGGCGCTACGACGACCACTCCAAAGGAAAGTGAGTCCCGCAACCCAGATAAAGAACGGATAACTATGTTAGAACAGGAACTAAGAGAGCTAAAAGCCGCTTATAATAAGCTAAAACTCAAATTAACTGAGATAGGTAAAGCGAACAGCAGTCAACCAACGCGCACTCCCGAGCCATCAACCGATATGGAAACTCCCCAACTCGTTGAGGATGACAAACATTGAATAGGTTGGGGCAACCGAAAAGGAAATAAAAATAATAGGCCCCTGCCTGCACCGTTTACACACAACAGGCTTAACCCAATTGAAAAATAAAAGAGGAGGCCCGTAGGCAAGTTGTAATTTGACCACCCATGGGTGGAAAAATAAAATATTAGGGAAAATGCTACATTAGCGACCCACAGCCGAGAGAGCGGGCCCGGGGAGGCTCCCCTGACCTCCCCTGGGAAGTAGCGGAAAGGGAATTGGCACGTGGGAAGGGAATGGGGACAGCGAGTTTTTTACTCTGATCCTTCAATTATCTCGACTCCATTACTGGCCCGCCTGGCCAGGGCAGGGAGAGCATCGAGATTGCCCAATGGTGCGGCCCCACTCACGGGATGCCCGACCACCCACCATACGCAACGGGCTCCGACCGTCGGAGACAGGAAAACCTAACACGGGGTCAGTAGCAGGAAGAACAACGCGAAGAATGCCCGCCTCCTAAGAAGCGCGCTGTAACGCAACCGCGAATAGCCGTGCGATCAAATGTTAAGGACGCCATGAGCGAAAATATGAGACTAATGCACGAAAGCATGGTGCGAATGAACGAGGAAATGGACATGTTTAGCACGCGAGTACAGAAAATGGAAATGTATCTGAACAATACGGTAGTACCGGCGATGGAGAGGATGAGTTCACAACACATCGGAACGCGAAGCCCACCTCGCGACGGTCTCACTGCAAGCGAAGGGGGCTACAACGGTCAACATGGCAGTGCCAAATAAGACACGCAATCTCCGCGTCTGGCAATGGAACTGCAGGGGGATCGCCTCAAAAAGGGCGGTCCTCCTGCAGATGTTCAAATCAGAAACCGAGAAGCCACACGTCATCCTGCTACAAGAAACACTCACAACCGAATTGTCCCTTACAGGCTATAAGGCCGAAGCCCACAGAAACGAGCAAGGCAGAGGCGTCGCTTTACTGATTGGAAAGAAGATCCCATACATTCGGCATGACATCCGCCACACAGCCTGCTATCTAGAACACCTCACGATCGAGATCATACCGAACGACCATGTAGGGAACAAGCAAAGCATCTTCCTCACAAATCTGTACAGCAGCCCTAAGGATACGAGGCAAGGGTTCAGAGGCATTCTGGGCAAGATTGCGCACATCGCCAAAGATAGTCCGCTGATTTTAGGTGGAGATTTCAACGCCCCACACCAGGCTTGGGGCTACGCGTATCCCTCTAGCAAGGGAGATCGTCTTCTCACGACAGCCTCCGATCTCGACTTCACGCTGATCACAGACCCGGAAATTCCAACGAGATGTGGCACTTCCACATGCCGAGACACCACACCGGACCTCACTTTCGTCCGGGGCCTAGAGAAATGCGCTTGGCACAACTCGGGCCTCGACCTTGGCAGTGACCACTATATTATCCGAATTGATGCAGAGATACCAGGAAAGAGGCAAAGGGAGTACAAGCTAATCGATTGGGACAAATTTCGTGCAGTACGGACGCAGCGATCCAACTCATCCGGAGAAACCACAAAGCAAACGATAACGAGCTGGACCAAGCAGCTCAAAGACGACATCGTAGCCTCAGAACGAACGATTACCACGGACGTTAAGGTAGAGAGAATGGACAGTCGATTAGCGAATCTTCTCGAAGCCAAACATTCCATTCTAGCCAGGTGGAAGGGGCAACGTTTCAACAGAAGACTACGAAGGAAACTTGCCGAACTCAACAAGACCATTGAAGAATACTGCGTGGATCTCTCCCGACAACAATGGGACGAAGTCTGTAACTCCCTCAACGGCCAAATACGCAGAGGGAGTGGGTGGGGGCTCATAAAGCACCTCCTCGACGAACACGGAACAAAGTCCAAAACTATGCAACGGACCAGGCTCAGTAAATTAGTGCACTGCGCGAAGCAAACCACTACTGCCGAAGTCCTCGTGGATGACCTTGCCAAACGGTACTTACCGCTTAAATCGGGGCTACCCAGTACCTTAGAAAGGAAGAACTATGACGGTGCCCCAAACTCGCAGCTAGATACGGACTTCACAGAAAGCGAAGTACACTTTGCAATTCACGAACTCAACAGTAACTCTGCAGCAGGCCCTGATGGTATCACAAACCGGGCTCTCCGAAATTTATAGGACAGCTCGGTCACGTTCCTAACGCAACAAATCAACGAAGCCTGGAAAACTGGCCATCTTCCTGCCGAATGGAAACATGCAAACATGGTCCTCATCCCAAAACCAGGCAAGCCGCTGGGCCTACAAAACCTAAGGCCCATCCCACTAACGTCCTGCCTAGGAAAGCTAGCCGAACACGTCATACTTAATAGACTATCGGAATACGTAGAAAAAAAGGAGTACTTCCCCTCCAATATGATAGGCTACAGGCCGGGTCTCTCAACGCAAGACGCTATGCTACGAATCAAGAAAAGTCTGTTGGATCGCCCCACACGAGACACCAAGGCGCTGCTGGGACTCGACGTGGAACAAGCTTTTGACAACATCCACCATCAAGCCATTCTCAAAGCCATATCTGACCACAATGTCGGAACACGCTTCTACCGCTACGTCAAGGCATTTCTGGAGGATCGAACGGCCACTCTCCGGATAGGCGAGCACGTCTCGGAGAGCTTTGAACTGGGCGATAAGGGAACACCACAAGGCTCAGTACTTTCACCATTCTTATTTAACTTGGCGATGACAAAGCTTTCTCGCGCACTGGGTGAAATTGCTGGTGTGGAGCACACCATATACGCAGACGATGTCACCATCTGGAGCACCGGTGGGAGCGATGCGGTATTAGAAGCTGGTTTGGTTTGGTTTATGGGGTTTAACGTCCCAAAGCGACTAAGGCTATGAGAGACGCCGTAGTGGAGGGCTCCGGAAATTTGGACCACCTGGGGTTATTTAACGTGCACTGACATCGCACAGTACACGGGTCTCTAGAATTTCTCCTCCAAAGAAATTCTAGCCGCCGCGGCCGGGATCGAACCCGCGTCTTTCGGGACAGCAGCCGAGCACCGTAACCGCTGAGCCAGCGCGTATTAGAAGCTCGCATGCAAGAAGCCATCACGGTTACCGAGGCCCATCTCGCCCCAATGGGACTTCGCTGCTCTTCCAGAAAATCGGAGCTGCTCATTTACCACCCCCCAAGACCAGGGCGCCCGTCCAACGACTGGCGCAGACACCCCACTCCATGCATAGAGTTACACGACAGGGATGGAAATCGCATACCTGCGGTTGACAAAATACGAATTCTAGGACTAATCATTGAAAGCAACGGGTCCAACTCGGCAATGTTGGACAGCATCACGATCAAGATTGCAAACGCGATCCGGATGTTTCGGCACATCATGAATAGGCACAGGGGATTGAGCGAGGACAACGCCATTAGAATGGTCCACGCTTTTGTACTCTGTCACATCACATACGTGGCTGCGATGCTCAACTGGAAAAAAGTACATCGGAAAAGGCTCGAAGTACACATACGTCGAGCTTTCAAGACAGCGTTGGGGCTTCCCGATAATGCCTCCACTGATCTTCTCTTACAGCTAGGAGTGCACAATACCCTTGCCGAAATCATCGAGGCACAGCACACGGCACAGATCGCACGCCTATCAAGCACTAAAGCGGGCAGAGAGATTCTCGTCAAGCTCGGCCTGAACACCATAGCAGAAAGGGACAACGTCCTGCAGTTACCTAAAGTCGTGCGAGAAGCAATTAAAGTGTTCCACTTCCCAAGAAACGTACACCCGATCCATAATCAAGGAAGAAGACTCGCCCGCGCCAAAGCCCTCGCTGCGGACGCGGCAAGGTTTCCAGACCAGACAGCTTTCGTGGATGCAGCGTACATACCGGGAAAGCATGCCTACTCGGTAGCAGTAGTCGACGGACACGGGCGAACGCGTAACTCACTCACACTTTTCACGAAGAAACCAGAGGTAGCTGAACAAGCAGCGATAGCACTAGCTCTCAAAGACTCGAGCTTCACAACTGTGTACAGCGACTCTAGAGCAGCCACTCGAGCTTTCGCCAAGGGCGGAATAGACAAGACGACGCTACGAATCTTAGGCGGAAGTAACGTCACCGCTCACTCCATCGTATGGTTCCCGGCACATATGGGCAGCTTAGGGGGTGGCCTGCGGAATCTCAACGAGATCGCACACGAGGCGGCGCGAGGGCTCATCGGCCGCGTCCCTCCGGTTTCCCCCGCTACTCCCCATATCGAGTTCAGGGATCAATTATTCACGTACAACGAGCTCACTAAACACTTTTATCTAGGCAGACGAGCGTTTCCCCTCCCGGATAAGAAATTAACCCGCAGCCAGTCGGTCACGTTACGCTTGCTCCAAACGAACGCATACCCCAACCCCTGGCGCATGAAGCACATCGACCCAGACTACGACGGACAACATGTGTGTGACCAGTGCAGTGAACGTGTAGACTTGACCCATATGCTGTGTGGTTGTGCATCAAGTGACGCCTATGCCCAGAACAAGGAACATTGGGACAAAGTACTAAAGAGTGCTTCACTTCACGACCAGCTTCGGGCTGTCCAGGAGGCCCGCGCGGCGGCGGAGAGCTTCGGGCTCTCTGTGCCTACGTGGGAGCTGCCCTCTACACCTGGCGCCTAGCCGAGTGTCCTTCAGGACCCCTACTGTGGGAAATAAAGTTTTACCACCACCACCACCCTCTTAATACTCCACGGCTAAACCTGAGTTTTGGACAGAAGCCGAGGAATCTTCAGCATGGCAGAAAACTTATGCGGCCGTTCGGTGAAGGTTAACCTCGACAGCTCCATCAACGTGACTGACAAATATGTTATTAAGTACAAGTACTACGTTGGAGCCAACACGCGCTCCCGAACTCTGAATGAAGACTATATCCCGCCTCCCCCAACTCCTGGACCGAATAATCGTAAATCGATGAAAATCGACTGCATAATGGCCTCAAGTGAGATTTGCATGCCGCAAAGAGATTTTTCCCAGAGGACGGCGCTACCAGTATATGTACGAGGTGAACAGCATCGTGTCATACCTGTTCCAGATGCTTGAAATGACGTACGTTATCTTTCCGACTACTCCAATTCCCTTTAGGCTTAGCTTCGTGTGGCAAACGTCCAGCTTCGGCCACGACTTCCTGCTGCTTCCGTTGCCATTAACGAAATCGGTAGTCGGACATGATTTACGTGCAGGTCCATGCCTGCGAATAATAATCTGCAATAAATTCATTCCTTCCAAAATCTTTCAGTTAGAGTGTAACTCAATTCCTATCGTGGAAGTGAGGACGCAGTGTGGTCTTGCTCATAGAATTCCCGCACGCTGTTAAATGTCGTGACACAGTGCTTTTTTGTCTGCAAAAAGAAACACGCCACCTATTGAAAGCTCCCGAAATACAAACAGGCGCTGGTATTTGAAAGTTCTGAGATACGGGAAACAAAACTCTGGGGCCTCATTTAGCAATACATAGGGCAGCGAGGTAGAAGCGATGGAGATTTTCACGGGGCTATCATTTGATGACCCCAAAGTATAACTTGACGACACCATTATAGTGTTGTCATGGTTTCTTGGATCAGAATGGCCGGAACGTTTAGGGTCTCACCTTATGTTTATTCAAAAGTTTGGTCGAAAAGCGATGGCTTAGAAGATATCAGGCAACGCGTGAGCTGTGCAGGATGTTCCAGCAGCCATTTAAGAGGTAAAAGTGGACAGGCGTTTTCGATGTTGGTGAAGTGCGCGTTCAGACACGCGTGACACGTGCTCTTATGAAAAACTTCCACTCCTGTTAGATCATTCCGTAGGCTTCTAATAAGGATGAACGCTAGGGCGCTTTCAAGGACCTGAATGTATTCAGGACAATATGGATTTTATGCCGGACATTTCGCATTTCTTTATGCATGCCATAACTCACTGCAATGCATTTCTTATGGTGGAAACATCGGCTTTGTGACGAAAGTCGGCGTTTGAAATTAGAGAGATTAAAATGGCAAGCTCCAGTCACAGGTCATGGGTCTAAATTCGGAATTATCGGCATAAAGAGGTAAAGTTCTCTCTGCATCCGTCTCCTCTTGGTTGCTATACTTGGCGACAACTTTTCCCAGCAACGCTGCAGAAGGCTAGGGAGGAAAAAGAGGAGACAGGCTTTTGCCCCCGTGCCCGAACAATGAGCAACAAGTACAGGGTCAAAGCCCGTCTGCTTCCCTTTGCTTGATAGCCTCTACTCTATTGCCGAGAAAAGTTGACCCACGGACACGGCGATCTCAATAAATGAATAAATAAACCTCCCATCGTCCTCTCATTTTAAGGCGAAAGCCTTTAATGGCTCATAAGCATTTACACGACCAAGACGTGTTAGCAAATATGTCCGTGTTTCTGATTGGTCGAAATGGTCGTGACGTCACTGCGCGCGAATTTTGACGGGTGTCCAACGAAATATGTGAGACAGTTACTGCGCAATTTCCTTTCCTCAAATACAATTGTCGACTGGTGTCCACCGAGATATGCGAGACAGTTACTGCGTGATTTCCTTTCCTCAAAATACAATTTTCATTTTCTTCATTACGGCCCCTCTTTCTCTTTCTTCTTTCACTCCACTTCCTGTACGGTGTGGTTCGTGTGTCGGCCGAGATGGCAGAGAATTACAGCGCCATTTCCTTTTGCGTTCAAAGGGCAACGCATCGCGCCGAACGGGCGATGGCGTTCCGTGGTATCGTTCCACTCCTAAAGGCAAAGATTAAGCGTCATTAACTGGCAGTTAATTAATGCACCAACAGAATGTGAAGTGAACAATCGCGTAGCAGAATGCAGCTAGCACTCAGCCTTTCGCCTTTCACCACTTTAGCCGCTAAAGTTCCTTGTAATTTTGTTCTCGCAGATTAATCATCCGTTTACTACCCTATAAACGAATCATGTCCCTATGACACAAGATGTCCGCAAGCACAAGCAGCTACATGCTTCTTGCATTACTACATTTTTAATGACGAGTTCTTGGCGCAAGTGTTTCTTTTTTTTTTTGCATTTGGATACAGCAGCTCTTATTAAAGTATACGAAAATTAAATGTACAAGCACCTAATTACTGCCCGAATAGACATTTGTTCACTCATGGCTCATATTCCTTGACGCCATGCCTGTTATGAAAGTGCGTGTATTAACATTTCTGCGCTCCGAAAAATGCTTTCTTATGATGACATTTTCTGTCGTGGGGGATGCATATGATCTGTACGGAAGTTAAAGCTGCGATCAGAGTTGCCGTAGTTGGCCCTCTTTGCAGACGCTGCCAGAAAGTTTCGCACATGAAATCACTTTGCTTTATCATAGCCCTATGTTTGATTCTTGCCATGACAGAGGCGGTTGGTCCAAGGTAAGCACCGACCCCAGTGGAGACAGAATGTACTGCAAATCCCAGAAGTTTATTTGACCTTTCCCCTGAGTTGCCCGTACTTTTTTTAGTTTTTAGATGTGCAGAGTTGCAGTGTGGTGCTTATAGATAGTGCATATCTTTTATTACTTCTTACGGTGGTTGAACTTCAGTTTATTATTATTGAATTTCGAAGGAGCAGTTGTCGTACAAAAAGTCTTCATTAAAATTAGGGCTATAACTTGCGAGCTCCTTCAGACGTTTGGTGCGTGGCAAAGAATTTGATGAGTTGAACTTTTGGAAGGTCTCTTCGAGACATCGCTGCGATCCGCCCCTATTGCTACGCCAACTACAGCAGTTTGTTGTATCTATTGCTTCGAAGCCATCCTCTTTTGGTTGGTCGTTTTGTTTTCCTTGACTGCGAGGCAGCCTTTCGAAGAAATGCAGGAAATGATTAAAAATTGCGAGGACACTTTGGAAACTAAAGTGTTGAGAGGCGAAAGCCGATTGATTGATTGATAACAACTTTTATTTCCACCGATGTAGGAGGCCCCCTACTACCCGTCCCTGGCACGCAGGCCTAGGGGACGGGGGACGGGACAATGTATCTTCGCCAGTCTTTAGGCGAAAGCCGAGGACACTATGCCGAAACTTCTGGTGGATGTGACGTCACACCGTTCCCGTGGCTATATCGATACCCAAATTATGCATCTTTCGGGGATCTTACGTGTCTATTACGTGTAATTACACATTTTTCCATCTAATTTGACACAAGTGCGACGTTTTTACGACTATCCTCCGAAAATTTTCACTATGCCGTGACGACTTCCGGTGGATGTGACGTCACACCATTCCGGTGGCTATATCTATACCCAAATTATACATCTTACGGGGATCTTAAGTGTTTATTACGCTTAATTACGCATTTTTTCATTGAATTTGACACAAATTCGATGTTTTTCCTACCATTCTGCGAAAATTTTCACTATGCCGTGACGACTTCTGGTGGATGTGACGTCACATTGTTCCCGTGGCTATATCGACGTCCGCGCTATTTCGACGCAATTTCGACATTTCTGTCTATAATTAATTAACTAATTAATCTACAGTCATCAAACTTGGCTTCTAGGTTCATTTTCTCACCATTGGTTTTCTTCCATCTTTTTTAGTTCCCGAGTTGAACGCGTGTAAGACCCTCTGCTAACGGACGACAGTATGAGCCATTAAAGGCTTTCGCCTTAATAAAGGTGCAAGATCATTTGGATAACAGACGAGCACTGACGTATTTACACGCCTAGATTATAGCTTTGACGAATATACAACCCTTTTTGGAAGCTCCGTTAAAGGGACTCTGAGAACAACTCCATCTCATTTTTGGTCTTAATGAAAACTGATTTTGTGGCTCTTTCTTGGTAATATGATGTTTGCGCTGCAGAGAAATAAATCTTTTTGCTGGGAACATTGCATTAAAATTTTTTCCTGCCGCTTAATTGATTTAAACTACTGACGCCTAGAGCGAAAAGGACTTCGTGGACCGTGGTCACTGCTTTGAAGTGAATAAATGTGCAGCATGGCCTCTTAGATTCGCACTAGCAATCCCCCCCCCCCCCCCCCCCCCAAGAAAAAAGAGAGAAAAAATCTCGTTGACGTGCCGTTGCTCACTTGCTAAATGTGCATGTCATGACGACACCTATACTTCATTTTGTGGGCTTTCGAGAGAGCTTGGAATGCTTGATAGTTTATGTGATTGATTTTTTGCGCATCTATAAATTTATTTGCCTCCTCAGACGTGAGTTCTATTTCGTGTGCCAAAGCACAAGAAACTGAACATCATGAAATAGAAATCATGAAAAAGCCGACGGGTCTCTGAAGCCTCGACCTTTAACCCTTGACCCTTGACTTTTGGCCCCTGCGATGAAATGACTTGGATATGGTATGGCTAGGGGAAGGTCACGTGGTACGAGAGTTTACAGGAAAATAACTTGGAGATTGGAAAATAACTTGGTGGCTACTGTGTAGGCATGAATCAAGCGAATTCGAAGTACAAGTTAAGGCAATGTTTAGCAAATAGTCAAGCTAATTCGAAACCAAGTGCTTTCTCCCGTTATACGCAGTTTAACGACGTTAAAACTCTGGAATTTATTTAACTTCGGCTGAATTCTTTGTTTCCCTACTCTTATGGGTTTTTTTGCGCTCTTGACTTCACTGCAGAATAGCTTTTAAAGCACATGTATGCATCCCACCGTGATGGTTAATTTGCCAAAATTCACTACGAAATTTCTTCTAGGGGGATTCCTTGGCCATTGCCCCATGAAATTCAAAGGCAAATAAACAAATGTGCCCTGATGAAGGTAAGTTTTCCATCGATTCTTTTTTTGTATACTTCGACATTACACATGAAATGCTTTCAGCTCCTGATCTCAGCGGAATCAGGCGAACATCGCTTCGAAACCGTATCGAAGCCGGCGCCGGACTTCAGGCCAAAACGAATAACAAAATTTTTCGTTCGAATATTATCCAGCAGAGAAATACTTTCCCGTCCCAGCGCCCCGCCCTTATAAAAATGGTCTATAGACTTCTTATAGACTCTATTGACTTCCTATTGATATTGCTTTTTGTCTATTCATAGTCTATAGACTGTCTATAGACAAAAGTCTACTAAAAGTGTATGGCCATAAATCTATAGATTGTCTATGGAATGTCTATGGCATTTGTATTGCCTATAGACTTTTGTCTACAGGCAGTCTATAGACTTTATAGACAGAAGTCTATAGACACTCTATAGACTGTCTAAAACTTTTTTGTAAGGGCGAGCATGATTCATACAAAGCCGACAGAGTTGTGTGACTGCACACGACGGAGAGAAGGCAGTTAGGGATATCAAACGCACCTCTAAGGACAAATAACAAAAACCGGACGGGCGCTACGGCACGACAAGGTGCGAAGGCAGCGTGGCAAGCTAAGCGCGCATCCCAACACGAATAAATCTAGGGGGCGATCAATTGGATTGATGCGGAGTAAATGCGATATCAATCTTCTTTCACCAGCCATTCTATTCCAACTATAACTGTATTCCAATTCTGAGCCCATTGTCTTTCACTCCCCAGTCTATACTGTTGTATCTGCAAGCAGTAGCACACATGACAAGATAGCGCTTTGCACGCCGATGTCTATTCAGCCACTGGCTAACAAGCAATGAACAGAGGAGGTGGCATGCAGCTGCTTTATGTAGCCGCAATAGCCTGACAAGTGACGTCATACAAAGCATGCTTTGATAGCAATGACACAACATATACAAATTTTTATTTTATTTCAGTTCCGAGTACGAAACCGCGCAAAATACGTCACATTTATATAGATCGCGGAGAGTCCTGATACCGCTACCGGCGCAGTGGGGCAGCGGTTAAGCGATGCGCCACTGCACCGGTAGGTGGCTGCTTCAAACACAGTCAGCTATAGAATAAGTCATCAATGGGGCTTTTGAGACCCAGGTTGCTGTTCCCAGGCAACCTATCCCGCCTGATCATTAACTGAAGTGCCACCGCCGTGGTGGGCAATTTGCTGACAATCCGGCGGGCAGGTAGTGATGACGTCACAAGGTCACGTGACGTAGGTGGCGCACCAGCCGCCTGGTGGGGCCACCTAGGGAAGGTTGCCCACAACCCGGTCGGCCCACTGAGCTGCACATGACGCAAAGATGGGCTGGTTCATAATATACTGCTTGTTTTTAGCACTTAGGTTTTGTTGACACACGCACGCACGCACGCGCACACACACACACACACACGCACGCACGCACACTCAAACACACACGCACACACACACACAAACACACACACGCGCACACACACGCACGCACTCAGACGCACACACACAGAAACAGATCAGACCAGCTTACCTCGATCAGAGCGTAATTTGAGACTAATATCGGCTCCAGACCTGCCGAAACCTAGCAAAGCAAAATCATGAGCCAATCAGGACGGTTTGGCTACCTTAAAACCCTGGTACTTTTTTCAGTTTATTTCGAGAGCAGCGTCAAAACAACTGGCCTTTTTCTTTTTTTCAGTGCGACCCAACCCTCGGGAATCATGCGTGCCTGAATGGTTGCCGATGCGCGACACACCCGCACCGGAGGGCATTGCATTTCTGCGCTATTCGAGGAGAGCCGCTGCCAAAAGGCATGCTGGGGCAGTTCCGACACCTAATTATGTGACCAAATGGGCGTGCACTCTTTATCGGGCATCTAAGTTGTGTTAAAGTGTTAAATGAAGCGTTTAAAACAGAAGCGTACCTTGCTGGTGCATGGTTTACCGAAGCGAAAAAAAAATTTGGAGGCTTATCAAGGTTAAGCCCAGTGGAGGCGAAGCAGCCTTCGTTTTGCATTCTTATAATAATAATAATAATAATAATAATAATAATAATAATAATAATAATAATAATAATAATAATAATAATAATAATAATAATAATAATAATAATAATAATAATAATAATAATAATAATAATAATAATGCTTTTTTTCCACCAAATCAAATACAATTTGATGGAGGAGGGGAGAAAAAAAGCTGCTATCCGCTTGACGGAGTTCTCTCCTGTTCAGACGGCAGTGACAGAAAACGAGGAACTAAATTGAACATCAAGTCATAGATGAATAAAAAACATCAATATAAGCAATGACTGTAACCGAACAGAATAAGCAGAAATCAAAAGGGGGTATCAGCAACGAAAGAGGGGTATAAGCACAGTAGACGACCAGTCATCAAATAACAAAAAGGGTGGAGAGCAATTCATAAAACAGGAGTTGATGTATTAGCACTTAACCAAATGAACAATCATACTACGCAGAGAGGAGATGGTGATTTCACGGAGGTTTACGCCTGCTTCAATTAACTGGTTTTGTACATACGGTAGTTGGTAATTAATTCTTTGACGACCGTAGCTAGTTCTTGTGAAGGGTAAAACCCATTGTGGTTTGTGGCGATGCGGATATGGTGAATCGGACTGATGCAAAGGAGCCATAGAGGAAATGGTGTCAACATGGCGCTTTTGCTCAACTGTATACACGCGCAGCAGTCTGTAAGAATAAAGGTTTAATATGGTAATAATGTTGAGGTTAGTTATCAAATCCTGAGTTGTGTGTCTAACGGGCAAGTCATAAACTATACGAAGGACTTTTTTCTGAAGTACTAATATCTTGTGTAAGTTAGTATGTGTTGTTGTTACCCACACTAATGTGCAGTAGTTTAGGTGTGAACAGAACAGGGAATTATATAAGAGAAGTTTGACTGTCTGTGGTAAAATATGTCTGTGGCGTGATAGAAAACCTATAACCTTAGATGTCTTCAACATGACATGACTGACATGGTCATCCCACAGCATATTTTCGTGAAAATAAACACCAAGTGATTTGAATGATTTTACTATTTCAATTTCTTGTGATTTATAAGAGAGAGCTAGGTCTGCACTACAAGTTTTATTCTTCGGACGGAAAATTACAGCTTTGGATTTTGACACATTTATTTAGAGAAAATTTGAGTCTGACCATTCCTCTAGATTCTTTAATATGCGATTAGCATGCATGTTTAGATCGTCACAGGTATCACCAGGTATAAGGATAGTAGTGTCATCGGCATAAATGATAAAGCGGACGGAAGTGTCAATAGTTACAATGTCATTAATGTAGAGATTGAACAGCAGAGGGCCAAGGATGCTGCCCTGAGGGACACCGGTATTAACTGAGCGTTGTGATGATTTGAAGTTTCTAATCTGAACATATTGTTTTCGAGATGATAAATAAGATATCAAGAGATGCAAAGCTTGTCCTCGTATCCCGTATAGTTCAAGCTTTTCCAAAAGAACACTGTGACTAATCCTGTCGAACGCCTTCGTGAAATCCACAAATATGCCTAGTACTAACATTTTGTTTTCAAAATGTTCTAATATATATTCCTTTTCGTGAAGAAGGGCAAGCTCTGTTGATTTATTCTGTCTGAATCCATACTGTGAACTAGTAATTATGTTATGAGATTGCAGAAATTTTTCCATTCGTATTAGCACGATTTTTTCTAAACCTTTAGAAAATACTGGAAGAATACTAATTGGTCTGTGATTACCAAAGTCATTCTTATTACCCTTTTTATACAGGACAGTCACCTTTGCTATTTGCATATCTGAGGGGAGGGTTGCGGTTTCTAGACATAGGTTATATATATAAGCAAGAGGAGTAGAGATGTATTCAATGATATATTTCACAGGGCGAATCTGGATGTTGTTGACGTCACAAGAAGTGGAGTTTGATAATTCATGGAATGTTTGTATAATTTCCCTTTCATCAACAGGTGCAAGGAAAAGAGTGGAAGGGCACCTAGAGATAGATCTATGGTGTAGTTCAAATGCAGGTTGAACATATTGTGTGAAATGAGTGTTAAATGCTTCGGCTAAGTTTTCTCCTACATAATCTTTTCCGTCAGGAGTCACCTTATCAATGGTAGCGTTGACATACTTGGCATCAAGGGATCGCAGCTTTTTCCAAAGTATGTCAGGACGGTCGACTGAGCCAAAATAATTCTCATAATAATGTCTCCTTGCATTGCGGATGTCATTGTTTAACTTATTTCTGTATTTCTTGAATTGTTGAAGAATAGAAATGTTTTTTGATGCAACAAAAGAACTGTACAGTTTGTTCTTCTGTTTTATACGCGCAAGTAGCTCTAGTGATATCCATGGTTTCCGTATGTTCCTACCTTTTCGTTTGTTTTTAAGAGGGAAATGCTTGTTATATATAGAGTTAAACTTTTCTGCAAAGGCTTGATAAGCGTCATTCGCGTTGGTTCTGTTATATACATCGTTCCAGTTTACACCGCACATCTCCGCACGAAAAGCGTCGAGGGATGCTGCTGTTATGACTTGGATAAAAGATTCATTCTGCTTTCTGAATTTGGGTTTCACAGTCTGACAGAATAAATAGATTCCCATGTGGTCACTCAAATCACAAGTTACCCCGGATATTATGGATGGATTGATATTGGTGATAAATAGATCAAGAAGTGTTTCGGAACTCGAGGTTATACGGGTCGGCTCTTTGGTAGCAATCGCCAAACCGAAGCTGCGCAGAATTATACCGAAGTTGACACTATTTGCTGCATTGGGTAACATGTCTATGTTAAAATCACCGCTTATGACTAACTCATAATTATGTTCGCTTATAAAAGTAAGAAAGGACTCGATGTATTCAAAGAACAAAGAAATGTCACCGCTCGTTGGTCTATAAAAAACACAGAAAACACAGTATTATTGGTTATTACAGAAACAACTTCCACATCTGAAGACATATAACATAGGTCTTCCACCATGTCACACTCAATTCGGTTGTTAGCAAGAATACACACTCCTCCACTTCGACGACAATCACGGTTCATAGAAAACGTTGAAAATGACGGCAAATGGAAGTTATTCGTATTCAGCCATGATTCTGAAATCATAACAAAGTCAAACGAAAAGCCAAAACTCTGGAGTAAAATTTGAAACTCATCTAGTTTGTTGTTTAAGGATCGCACATTGAGATTGAAGCATTTCAATACAGACGAACACAGCCACTGTGGGAGCAACGTGTGGCTTATAGCACTGGGTAACAGATAACGTACGCTTGCAGCCATGATAGAAGTTGTGGTATGGCATTGCACTGAACAGGAAATTATCAGTTGGCAAAGTTAGCTAGATCGCGTGCATCGGTGACCACCTGCACGTTGTCGCCTTCCTTCTTGCGGATGAGGACTTTGCCATTTGAATACCAAACAAATCGGTAGCTATTGCTTTTGGCCCATTCTTTAGTTGCTGAGAGAAGAAGCTTTGCTCGGCGCGTCAGGTTGTCACAGATGTACACATTGCTGTCCTTCTCTCGGAGCAAAGCTCGCTTTTTCATCCACTCATCTTTGAGTGTTTGCCTTTCAAACCGCACTAAAATAGCAGGCACTTTACTTGGCTTAGATGGGAGCCTATGACAAGCCTCAACATCGCTCTCCTCGACCTCTGCTAAATCAACTAGTTTAGCCACCTCATTGACTTTCTGGAGGATGTTTTCCTGGTCAGTTACCGGCACGCCATGTATCTCCAGATTCGTTTTCCTGCTCCTAAACTCAAGGTCATTTATATCAGCATGCAGCTGGCGTATTTCTTCACCATTATTGGCGTTTTCTACATGTTCGAGCCTTTTCTTAATCTGTACGATCTCTTTATCCTGGTTGTCAAGACGATTTAGGATATCATCGAAGTGATCAGACATAGTTTGAATTGATTGTTCAATGTTGTCGACCTGTTCCTTAAGTGGCAAGAGGGCGTCGAGCTTGCGACTCAGTTCAGCGAACGCGGCAGCTACATTGAAGTCCTGAGACGCGTCTTTTGTATTCGCCGCGCCACTACGGGAAGCCGCTTTTTTGCATGTCGGACAAACAAAATTTTTGCGGTAGTTCCCACTTCTGGTCTTCGCGTCCTTAGCGTTTGGAGGCATCTTGACCGCATACACGCCCGGCGCAAAGACGCTGGCGCTGTTCGGGGCACAGAGACTGACGCGACGGCGGGCGCGCGCCGCTTCATCCTTGGCGTGACGTCACATATCACGTGATGCAGCGATGGTGGCGACGCCGCCGCGTCGCGCGCGACGGCGCGAAGCGAAGCGTGGAGGCGCACTGTAGTGGAGGCCTCCGCCGGGCGACGTCCGACGGCGCGATATGAGGCCCCATCTGCAGCCGGTGTGACGTCATCACGCGACGTCACATCATGTGATCTCATTTCAAGGTCAATGGTGGCCACCGCCGGGCGTCGCGCGAAGGCCCGAAACCTACGTTAATATGCTTCGCATAATAATAATGGTCCATTTGCGTAGTCAGGCCAAATGGGAATAGGTGCGCTAGCACGTTGGTTTTCACTTCTGTTCCGGTGTTCAGATCCAGTGTCCACGGATGGCAGTTGGAATTCGGACAGCGATAATGGGTTAATGCCCATATATGCGAAATCGGTCATTCTCTCCATTGTCATCGGTTGGACTTGGGTTGCCTTGCGACCCATGTTGCTCTTCCCGAGCAGCCTCTCAGGATTAAATGGGCTGCCGCCTAACACGGCGGGCAGGTTACCCACCATACGGTGGGCAGGTGAGCAGCTTTCACAATATTTCCATCCAGGACCCTTTTGTACCCTGATTCCGCAATGCCTGTATGTCTGCTGAGGTTTCCACTGAGTCAAATACTTTATCGTAATCAATGAACGCTACATATCGGGGTTGGTTATGTTCCGCGCATTTCTGTATCACCTGATTGAGAGCATGAATATGGTCTACTGTCGAGTATTCTTTAAGAAAGTCTGCCTGATCATTTGGTTGATTGAAGCCTAAGCTTGTCCTGACTCTAGTACGAGCACCTTAGCAAATACCTTGTACGAAACGAACAGTAAGCTGGTCGGTCTGTAATTTTTCAAGTCCTTGACGTCTCCTTTGTTATGAATTAAGATAATGTTAGCGTCCTTCCAAGCCTCTGGTACGTTCGAGGTGACAAGGCACTGCATATATACGGTGACTAGTTTTTCTTGCATAATCTCCCCTCCGCCCTTCAACAGATGTTCTGTTACCTGATCCTCACCAGCTGCTTTCCCCATTTGCATTGCTCCTAAGGCTTTCTTTACTTCCTACTTCGATGCTGGCGGGATGTCCCACTGCTGTGCTCGACTGCCTCTCTCATTAACCTTCTGGTTACATTCGCTACTGTATAGATTTTGCATAGAACTCTTCAGCTACTTTAACTATCTTATCCATATTGCTAATGACATTGCACTCTTTGTCCCTTAGTGCAAAAATCTGGTTTTTACCTATGCCCAGTTTTCTCTTCACTGCTTTTAGGCTACCTCAGTTCTTTAGAGCATGTTCGATGTTCCCCATGCTAAACTTCCTGATGTCGGCTACCTTGCGCTTATTTGTTAACTTCGACAGCTCTGCTACTTCTATTCTGTTCGTTGGGTAAGCCGCTTTCATGCTTTGGCGTTTCTTAATCAGATTTTTCGTCTCCCGAGATACCTTCCCGGTATCCCGTCGAATCATCCTACCGCCTACTGCTACTGCACACGCCGTAACGACAGCTGTCAGATTACATTCATTGTTTGAACATTAAGATCATCTTCCTCAGTTGGAGCTGAATATCTGTTCTCCAACGATATCCTGGATTCATCTACTTTCCCTCTTACCGCTAACTCGTTAACGGGCCCCCGCTTCACTAGTTTCTTCCGTTACCTCTTGAAATTTAAGCTAATTCCAGACTTTACCATTCTGTGGCCCGCGCCTTTTCCAGGAACTCCACATCCTGCACGATAGCTGGGTGAGCGCACAGTATGATGTCCATTTCATTTTTGGTCTCACCACTGGGTCTCTTCCACGTCCACTTCCTGTTCTCTCGTTTGCGGAAGAAGGTACTGCCTATAACTAGTCTATAGTATTTGCCTGCAGATAGTCAATAGACTTACAAAAGTCTATGGACAGTCTATAGACAGTCTATGCAGGAGGTAGAATAGTAACACATAGTCTTTAAAAAATTTTCGAATTCCGATGAACACCAGGGAGGCCCATAACTAACAACGATGAATATTCGGCCATTTTCAGGGAGTTCAATCTATTGGATATATAATTCTCACACTGACTTTTTTTGTATTGTATGTCGTGACCCAATGCAATACGTTTCTCATGATGGGAACAACGGCTTTGCAGTGTAGTTTGAGATGTGAAATTAAGAAGATCAAAATGGCATGCTGCTGTCAGCGGCTATCCCTCTAAATACAGAATTATCGACAAGAAACGGCAAAAAGGCCCTTGGCGCGCGTTTCTTTTTCTTTGGCAGATTTCCTATGCGCGGCGATTGATTCAGTAATTGAATACACTACTACATTAGCGTCTTATCATAGGCGAACCAAGTGTCTACGAAGCAATTCAGCTGTTCGCATGTGCCCTTCTTAGCAATGACAAGAAGCTGCCTGCTGCTTACATTACTGTATATTAAGTGACGAGTTCTCAGCGTGTTTTTTTTTAAATGCGAGATCATTATATGGCTCTGTCGCGTCAGCAAAAAGTGCCCGCAAATTTGTCTGCACGTTTACGTCGTGCTCTGAAGATAAATGCGTGCATGTGTTAGTGTGACACTATGATAAAATGTTGCCTTTGGAAAAATTTGGTTGATGAGGTGAAGTTAGTTAATTAATTAAACTTGAAAAACGCGAAATAATGCACCTATAGACGTCAAAGTAGCCATGGACGTCGATATAGGACGTGGATGTTAGACAAGCCACAGATGTCGATATAGTATGTGGATATTTTGCTTTCGGATTACTTCAGTGCGGGTCACTGGAGTGATCTCAAAGTTTTCATTGAATATCGGATCTGCAGTTGATATGTGCAAAAATTAAATAGTGCCTGTTGAGCAAGTATGTTCATTTACAATACTGCGCCAATAAATTTACTTCCTTAATGGTGTAGTTGTCCCTGATGAGATTTACATGAGCTGCACGGAGGTTAACACTGCGAGCACAGTTTCCGCAGTTTCAGCTTTTTGCGTGCGCTGTCAGAAATTTTCGCGTATGATATCACGTTGTTCCATCGCTGTCCTATGTTTAATTTTTGCCATGGCAGTAGCGGTTCGCATCAGGTTAGTATTGAGCTCAACGAAGGCAGGGTATCGTGCGAATCTTAGAAGTAGTTCTGAAGTATCGCCCGATCCCAATCTTTTTCTGAAAAGCTTTGATATGTACAGCTGCAGTCTGGTGTTTATAAGGATAGTGCCGTGCCTGTTACTCATCATCGTAAACATAATCAGCCTGACTACGCCCACTGCAGGGCAAAGGCCTCTCCCGTGTCTCTCCAATTAACCCTGTCCTGTGCCAGTTGCGGCCACCGCACCCCCGCGAACTCATCCGCCCACCTAACTTTCCGTCGCCTCTCATTACTCCTGCTCTTAATATTTGCTTAATGTGTGTACCTTACCTGGAAGCTTAATTAATTTTGGCACATCATTTTGAATTTTGATATTCTCCACCCATGCGTGGAGAATATTCGTGCCCCGATGGTTGCCGAAGCGCGACTCACCCCTACGGGAATAGTACGCATTTCTCTGTGATTAAAAGGAAGCCATTGCCCCACGGAATGTGAACAAAGTACAAGCACCTTGTTATTTGACCGGCCGGGCGTAAATTATCAGTGTTCGCCCAGCGTCAAGTGCTTCATAAATTAAAAAAGTTCTGTGCTTGTTGGTTTCAATGTTTTTTTTTTTGCTCACTTCCATTGCATGGTGTTGAAAGGACGTCCACTCAGAAACCATGGGTGGACACCACTACAATGTGTCAAATTATTGAGGGGCGATGAAAAGTCGCTCGACCAAATGCGAAAGAATAGGGCTGAAAATGCGACCCGTGGCCTTTAAGTATACCTGCTAGGCTTAATGCAGGTCAATTTTATACCAATTGTCCGGTGCCTTTCAGGCAACAGGGCCAAACATGCATCCCTCTTTCGCGTCTAACCTGGAGATGGCATTGTTTAGGGCAGGGACTTTCGCTTGCGTAGCCTCGAGAGATTAGAAGGCGAAGGAAGACCAGGCGCCGAATAGTTGATGAAAATTTGTACCGCAAGGCAGTGCAACTATGCTGACAAGAGAGAGGGTCAATTGGAAACTAACTGCAGGATATTCTCGAGTCATATTCAAAATTCGTCCTCTTCCACATTGTAATTACACAAGAAAAACAAATAGTTTTTGGGCATTGTCACAAGGAAACCACGACATTTTTTATTTATTTATTTCAAGATACCTCTAAAGGCCCTCTTCACGAGGGTATTACATGGGGGGTGGTAAAAATTACAACTTGAATACATAGAGGGAACATCTAACATAAGTAACATGGCAAAAAAAGAAGCAAGAAAAGAGCAATAACTGGTAGTCAGCAAGAATCGAAATGTGGCGGAACAACAAGACGCAAAAGATGTGACGAGAAACTGTGATTTTCAAGTCGGTGTCAAATGATTGAAGCTTTACCACCCGTAACAGGTAGAGAGGTTGGTCAGAGTCAGTTTGGAGCGTTACCACCCGCCGGAATACATGGAGCGTTTTTTACGGCTGCAAGTCAACGATTTTCGCCCGACGGCGCGAACTCGACGCCCGGCGTCGAGAAAAACGCCCGCTGCCGCCGATCTGGTTCCGCCAGATATTGACACGCGGCGTCCGGTGAGACCGGAAGCGGCAGCTGAAGCGAGCTAATAGGCAGCGCAGAAAGCCCGCTCTTCCGGTCCTCTGCCTCTGTCTGCCGTCGCCAGCATGGCCGCCATGGTCGACGAGCCACGCAGTGATCTTGGAACGGAAATGTTGTTATCGTGAAAATAAACGCTACTTCAAACATGAAATGTCGCTTTCTTTAGAGAACATTGCTGAATCTTGGATCTAAATGCATGCATTTCTTTCCTGAGACGAATGTGTCGAAGAAAACCGTAGCCGGTGGTGTCCGTGACTGGGCGGACGTCCAAAGATACGCGACGCCATCCACTCGAGCACGCAAATTGTTATAGTTTGATTTGAAGCAGCGCAAGGCCAAAAGCCAAAGAAGAGAGCAGAGAAAGAAACGGACGACACAGCGCTTTCTCTACTCTCTCTTTGGCTTTTGGCCTTGCGCTGCTTCAAATCAAACAATGAATAACCAACTCGTCCATCTGCTTGTGCTTTCAAATTGTTATAGGTACTTATGCACGCGTGCTAAAGCAAGTACACAGGGTGTCGAAGCGAATAGTTTCGTGATTTTAACAGAAGAGTCAGCGTCACTGCCCGATGGACACTGAGCTTCTCTGGGGACATCCTGGGGACGTCCTGAACGTCCGTAAAACGTCCAAGAGAGCTTCAATGCCCATTTGGTGCTCTCACAGACCTAAATTCACAGTGGTATTCGCCACCTGTTGATCGCAATTTATTTCGCGTCGAGGGATACGCGGTGGCCGCCACTGCTTCTTCGCTCCGTTCCAATGAGCACTGAAACTCCCTTCGACGTCCTGTGGACGTTGAGGACATCTGTGGGACGTGCAAGGGAGTTTCAGTGCCCATTGGGGTGTATCTCCAGCCGGGCGCCGCGCCGCCACGACGTTTTCTGCCGCGCGAATATCGTCGAAAAAAACGTCGCATATATCCCGAGCTTAGCTTAACAGGAAGAGATTTTGGTCAGGCCTTACTTCACACCCTCCTCCCCCTCACCGGGCTTTCCTCCTCGGAGGGGTGACCCTATTTAAACCGCGCCAATGATGAATGTTTTGCCCAGACGAAGACAAGTCCACTTGTCGAAACGTCGGCAAGCAGCCTGAAGTCTTCCCTCCCTTGTTCACTTTGTGAGTAACAGGTAGAGAATTAGCCTATAGTATCCCACATTGTATGGCGGCTCAAAAATCGATGTTCAGAAACATATTTCCACTAATAAAATGATTTTTCTGAATTCTGAAGTGCAATGAACATTTTAGTCCAAAAATATTTTAATGTTTTTTTTTTCAAATTTCTGACCTTTCGACATGGGTTAAAGGCGCACTGAAGAGGAATCTGAACTCGTCTTTTTGCCACTGGAACTCGATCTACACGTTCCGAGCATTCTTGGAAACTTCGACTGATTGCCCTGTGTGGCCGATTTCCCTAATTTAAATCGAATTAAAGTCCGGATCCCGCCTTTATTTTTCGAATTCTCCCCGTACGGTGGGCGGAGTCGACCAACGCGTGGAATGCCTTTCAGCCCGCTCCGTGGAGGCTTTGCTTTCGCTTTATTTAGTGTTTTGGGTTTCCGTGAATAAATAGTTTCATTCGCAGATAATATAGCCGCAAAATAAGCCCGCAGAAATAAAAATACGCGTGGACTATTTGCTTCAACGGATTACTACGTATTACTCCGCCGATGGCAGAGCGGCAAGCCGCCATGGGACTGGGTGAAAGGCACTCCACGCGTTGGTCGACTCCGCCCACCGTATGGGGAGAATTCAAATAAAGAAGGCGGGAGCCGGACGTTAATTCGATTTAATTAGGGAAATCAGCCACACAGGGCAATAAATCGCAGTTTCTAAGAATGATCGGAACGTGTAGATTGAGTTCCCGCGGCAAAAAGACGAGTTCAGATTCCTCTTCACTGCACCTTTAAGCGAGCGCGGTATGTAGAAAGGGGAGGGGGCACTTAACAAATGCGGTGATCCGATTCTGCTGCCACTGAAGAGCGGTAAACACCCCATGAACATTAAAATTCCCATAGACGTCCTGCGGACGTTTAGAACGTCTACAGGACGTCTAAGGGAGTTCCAGTGGCCATTGGGAAAGGGGGGATGGATTGAGGCGGGGAGGTGGCGGCGAAGGTGGCGGAGAAGGTGGCGCCCCCTCCCCCTTCGTGTGCACATGCACACTTCAGAGCGAAGTTTGCTCTTTGGAAACCACAAAAAAAAATTTCGACGAAGGCCCAACGATGAATTGCAAAAATAGGATTTCCCTTTCTCACCCATAACTGGCCCCTACAAAATACGCCCATCAATCTGCCCATGGTGAGGAGTGGTTGCAACGAACACTGCACAATGCAAAGCCGGTGGCGTAAGTACTTCGAAATAATCTGGCTGCATATCGTTCCCTCTCTCAGAGGCGACGTGTAAGCCTGTGATAAAAGACCTTGCCGGTCCAAAAACACGGAACTATCACCGGATTTCGGGTTAATAGCCGCAATCCTGGCTTTATATTTTTATTTAAACAAATGAGCCATTGAGTGGGTATCTTGTAATGTCAGCGAGTGTCTACTGCCCAATGTGTTCACAATACATCGGATGAGTGCTGTCTCGTACGCACTGATCCTTTTTATGACAGTTCGCGACACGTCCATTTCCGGTTCGACCTCAATTTCAGGATTTACATTTACATGTTTCAAAAATACAACAATTAAACATCTCGAAGCGCCTCGTTACTGCCCGTCGACTCAAATTCCCTTTTTTGTTCCCTGCGCATGCGCTTTGATGACGCACGGCAGCGGAAAGCGGTAGCTCCGTTTCATACATAGCAGGCAACGCTGCCAAAGCTAGCGGGCCTGTTCACGCAGGCTAAGTCCGCACGCAAAAAGTAGTTCGCCATACAACCAAAGTGAACTCAAGCATATTTCGTAGCGAAAAATCTTAAGTGCCGTGACTGGCACCTCCTGGACTTCTTTTTACCTCTTGCAACATTTTCGTCCTGCGACTCGTCGAGATTTCGAGAAGCAAAAAGTACACGTGGCGGTACGATACGCGGTTGGTAGTGCGAATCGCATACCGCTCTATACCGCTCTTTGCATCCGTCCAAACAATGACCCGAGTTTTGAGAAGAACTAATGGTACGTGGCGGAGTAATATGGTTTCGCGGACGAACTACTTCAGCAACCTCCGCTGCGTTGCCTGCTATGTATGAAACGGAGTTATAGAAATCTCAAATATCGTCTCAGAAGGACCGCTTTTTCGGAGAAGCGATCTGCCCGCGGTCTTCAGTTCTGCGAAAACTGGGTCACGCAAGTCAGCTCCACGAAAGTCGAAAGACAGTTCGCATGTTCCGTGCGAGAACAGCCCAAGTTTTCGTGGCGCCTGACGCGACGAGGGTGTGGTCGGGGAGGGGAACCGGCGAATGATGATCGAGTGTGACCTCCACTCGTCTCGGCGACACCGACGACAACGAAACTCTGACGCAACGCCGACGAAAAGGATACGAGAGAGAGAGGGAAAGACACGGCCGCTCTGTCCGCGGTCGAAAACAAGCTCTCCCACCGCCATTGTGCGGCTATCGCGTGTTGGCGAGTCGGCGCCCAGACGAGGCTATGCCGGCCTTCGCCGATGCACCCGGAAACGTGTGGGTAGGACCTTTGAGTCACCACGTCCCGTTTTGTGGCGAAACGTCACTGCGAGTGCACGTACACGACCGGCGCGTAGAGGCGGAAAGGGCACGAAGTCAAATGTTCGTAACGTCAACCTTAGAACCGCGCAACGGAGCGCAATAATAACAAATTGGAGTTGCTTGTGCTTGTGCGTGTTTTTACTTGTACAGCTTTGGTCAGATTCTGACCACGCGCCAAGGCTTTTGGCCAAGGCTTCTGACCACGGGAAGGCTTTCGTGTATTGTGAAAGCTGGCAGCTGCGGCACGTCCGGGGTCCCAAATCTCCGGAAACGCAGGAAAACCATTAGCCTCACTGTTTATAGTGTTTTTCTGGCTTGAAGGTTCTAAATCAACCCTCTGTCGAGAAGATCATTGACCGAGGGTGAAATGTGAACAGATTTTTCTGTAATGTCTTGTCCTCTTGTACTTCCTTGTCTTTTCTCCTTTTGTCTACACCTCGGGTCTACCTTTTCTTTTTTTGGTTTTCCTCCGGCCAACGCTTGCTACAGTTTCTGCGTCCGGTCCCCACCTTTGTCTTCCTGTTTAGAAGACAAATAACCAATTAGAACCTCCCCCTAGAGCCAAAGTGGAAGAAATGACCACACTGGCTAACCAAATTCATTGTTTCGTAGTCGGTGCTACGGTTCTGGAATTGGTGCTCTCACCTTTATTGGAATTAATTCAAGTGGTCAGAATTGGTCATTGTCTACTGCACCTGCATAGATTACTGGGAGTCCACATACCCATCCTGGCGCCGTGGTGCAGCGATTAAGGGATGTGCCACTGCCCTGCGATGGCAGGTGCTTCTACCGGTGAGGCTCTTGTGAAACCTAGGCTGCTCTTCCCTAGCAACTTCGCGCTACCAATCATTAATTTAACTGCCACCTGCCACGGGGGGCAGTTTGCTCACTATCCGCTGGGCAGGTTGCGATGACGTCACAATGTCACGTGGCCTAGGTGGCCCACCTATGTTCCACAGTTCATATCGGAGCACACTGCAATAAGCGGAAGGGATAAGCCAGCTGATATTTATCGCGCTGATATTTCTACCTTCGTGACATGCCTGCTTATTTCAATGTTTTGCCCCTACAAATCACTCATGATGTGTATTTTCAAGACGAAGATTACATGGTGTTCTCACTTTTTGAGGTCGTTTTCATCTGTCCCGCACTCTGTGAATAGTTTGCTTATATTTGATTTTGTAATCCGAGTTTAATCTTGATCACAATGATTTGTTTTTCGACATCCAGGCCCGTATTAGTCTCTTTCCTGAGGACTGACTTTTTCTGTGCATTTGTATGTTTTAGACCCACAACTAGACCGTGGCTACGGAACCAAACAGTGTTTCGTAAGATTTGTGTTTTCATGAAGGGAACAAATTACTTTGGATTGAATTCGAGGGTGAGAGAAAGTTGGGTTAACATTCTTCGGCATCAACATGGTTACTGCCACGAATGTTTGCACATAAAGAGAAACATCTCCGACTTCCTGTTTCAGCAACCGTTTAAACCTGTTTGAAGCTAATATTTTTGTATGCTAAAACATTGCAGACATGCTCGATAGTACGGCATCATGCCACCGGTTAGATTCACGTATTCCGAAAAGATCACTGTTGCCAGGTTAGTAGACACTGTCCCCGGTCTGCACAAATAACGGCTGACCACCACAAGGGTTTTCATTACGCTGCCACCAGGGTTAGCAAGAATGTGGAGAGAGAATGCATGGGTGTGTGCCGCCGCGTTCGGGTGCCCGCTTAGTTGTGCGATAGTTTCTGCACCTTTACTCTCCTCAAAAACCAATTTCCGTTTCGATTTCCTGAGCACATACGTTTATGACACAATCCATCCACAGCCGACGACGCAGTTGCATACATCTGCGCATTTGTTGAGCACATACGTGAAGAGCAGAAGTACCTCACCGCCAATGCAGACGGTCCTTTTTCTTCTGCGACGGTCGCAATGATGGATGGTCCTTCCAGCTGTCTCCTGCGATCGGCGCCGACCCGGGGCACAAGACGTACGCGACGCCATCTGGGAACAATGTCTCAGCAGACAGGCTTGTTTCCGATTCTTCTGCTTATTTTTGCAACCGCGGGTCCATAGCTGCGCGACAGGCGCGGGCGTGTCTGTGTTTTCTTTTCTGTGACTTACACACTCTTAGTCCTTGCTTTCTTGAAATTTCCGTCAGGCCAATTGATTGGTTTTCCTCCCTTCTTCGAAGTACATGGGTTTCTTCTTTGGACTGTGTCACTGCGGGCCTTTGAGTTTGTTCTGTTATTGTTTCTTTTCAAACTCGGTGAACACATTGCGGTGGCTTGAGAGGAAGGTGACACTAATAATTGAACACCAACGTGAGTGCGAAAACTTGTCCCACTATTGGAAAGAAAATTGGGCGCCTCCTGAAAGAGGGAACACCTTCCCTGAAGTGATAAAATATTGACGCATGCCGAAATGCCTATAACCAGGCACCGAAGGGGGTGTTCTTGTTGGATCCCGTTTCCGTTCTGTTTGTAATCAGCGGTATATATTTGTATAATGATCAAATTGTTGTTCATCGCAAACGTTAAGCAGCTTCCAACTCATCGCGTTTTTACCTTTTAGGACCGCAGCAATGAGAAATACATCGGAATGCTTGTTTCTGCTCTGCCTGGAGTGATATTTGTGCGAAAGTCCAAAACCGTTGCCTTCTGTACAAAATAAAGGTTGGCGCAGACTAAAGCTACGGACTTGTGGCAAAGTGTGCGCCGGATTTATTTTGTCGCACTTCATAAAAGATAACTTTTATGGCATACATAGACATCAAGAACTGCTACAATATTTCCCAGCTCCAAGATTCTATAACCATGATTCTTGAATACCCACCGAATATCTCCTTGACGAGTTTTCGGTCGGATTGTGCATCATATTGCAGGATATTGACATTTTTTTTCTGATGCGTTTCTTTATGTTATTTGCAGAACCCTAATTTGAAGTTATAAGACGTATTTTTGATTCATATTGCAGCGAAGAAGCACGAACACAAGTAGAAGGAACACGCAAAAAACACGGACGAACGTGTTTTACTCAAGTATAAGACGTATTGGCTGTCATTAGCAGCTGTCGAATGACTTCGAAATGTGCGGCGTCTAGGACCTACTAAGGAATAGGGTTCATCATTTGTCCCAACGGCTTTAGTTTTGTGTGAAGAGAACTAAGAGCCAGAGTACTCGTGAACTATTATTAAAGCTGACTGTCGATAACTTGAAATCTAGTATATAGGAACCGGAATCAGTGGGAACTATTAACAGCTAGAATTAAGGGGAGCTTTTTAATAAACTTCAATTAACGACAACTAAAGAGTGACCGGGAAAGTGGGCACATTTACATTGCGCCTCCGAGCAGCCATGGCACAATGCCGCTAACTCGGAGATAACCATAAACACGAGGTACGCATTGCGCGAAGTCAACTGAGGCGACGTCAGCTCTCGAGCATTACAAACATCCAGTGACGCACAGACACGAAACACGCCGTCGGACGAGTAGTGGCGCAGTCGACAGGACAGCGAGGGAGCGGCCGGACGCGGTCGTCTGCTCATCGTGCCAAAGTTGTGTGCAGTGCGCGCAAAGGCACTTGCACTGAAACACGGGGACTAATTGGCACCGCTTATAGGCCAAGCGTGAATAGGAAGAAGGAGTCAAACCGGTTCCAGCATTATCAAATAACGTTGCGCCGAACTGCGACTATGCATTAATGGAAACGAGGTGTTGTGCGGGTATGAAGCTAATTGGAGGTTGCTTATGTATGCACGCGAAGCTCATGAATGTTTTCGGTTGTTTAAATAAATTATGATCCAAATTGCGAAATAAGAGGAGCTAATCACGAGGTTTTCTAAAGGCGCCCCATCATTTGCACATAAACGACAGACTGCCGGATGCAAGTGAACAGGAATAAAAAAGTTTCTAAGAAGTCACAGCTGAAACTGTGCCACCATCGGCAAACAAGCAAAAAAAGAAGACTGTGAGAGCTTTCAAGTTATTACCCCTTGCTAAACCAAGCGGCAAAAAAAAAAAAAAAAACTGTGAGCGCAAGTTAATACCCTTTGCTAGACCAAGGTGCACAGCATACGTCGACACCCCTTAGTGAACATTGCGCAGGAGATCGAACGTTCTTGGAATCGAATCAATACGTACCCGGCAAAGCATCTTTGGTTGCCCTTTCCTTGGCAAGGCATATCGAATCCGACCCGCAGCTACTGCGCTTTCGCGCCGAGGATCCCCAATAAAATAACAAACAAATCAAAGAAAAAAAAACGGATCGATGCGTGGGTGAGGTCTGTTTTCTTTGCGGATTCGAATATCCAAGAAGATCCTCGGTGTTCCTCGCATAGGCGGGCACTAAGTTAAAAAAAAATAAAAAGGAAAGAATCGATATGCAATTACGCATCCTTCTACGACGTGCCATCACCGCCAGCTAGGACGTAGTAGTACACACTGCCACAAGTAATCGACGGCTTCAGGACCGACGCCGCTAATTGCGGGATCTTCGCGAGGAAATTGCGCTACGAGGCCTTATATATGGACTGACTCTCCTGAGGTGTTTCCAAGGGGTTCGAAGCAAAAAAAAAAAAAGAAACTGAATATGAGAGACGTATAACGGAGTAAGCAGCAAAGGCCGGCTCCACCTGGAATGCGGTATGCAGCAGTAGTACATACGCTAGCAGACGACGACGCAGAGCAGCCGTCTGCACGTCCAATGGTAGCAGACGACCGCACTGGCGCGCTTCTCGCCTGCCGCAGTGATTCACCGTACTGCGGCGCTGCGCCGCGTATGCGGAGTACATTACTCCTGGCGCCGGCTATGGGACACGTCTCCAAACAACCAACCCTCGCCCACTTCCCTTCGATTTGTTTGTTCACTTGCTCGCGTCGAGGCAGCGACGATTCTGAACTAGCCACCATTTTTTTTTTTTTTTCATCTCCTTTCGTCTTGCGCGCTGTTCATTTCGTGCTTCAAGGTCCTCGCACCGACTTCTCCCGTTTCGTCTGCAAACGCGTCAGAGTCAACGTCGTCTGCTAGAAGGAGAAAAACAACACGAATGGCTGGCTGGTGGGAGTTACGAATTTCTCCCCTATACGCGCGCAAGCATGCATAAACAGAGGATGTTTTATCATTCAAACACGTCTCTTCTATATAAACATCCTATAATTCCTGCAAAGCACCGGTTTTCAGGTAGCTCTGCAAAACAGGCAGTTACCTCATTAAATAATGATTGATTAAGTTACCTAGCGTGCCCTAATTATTTTTAATTGATCCGCTTGAGTAACCTGCAAGAGGCGGGTGTCGTAACGCCTTTTCTTTCGGTGATCAAGCGTCAACAGCGGTGCACACGTGGAATCAATTACCGCAGCAGAGCGGTCGATGACGTCGTGGCATCGCGTCGCTACCGGCTGCCATGTCAAAGCACACTTGGCGTGTTTCTCGGCCGTAGCCTGACATTTATTAATAAACAGTTTTCGCATCGCGACCATATATTGCTAGGTAACGCATATGCATGCTCATGACACAGCCGGTAGGTTGGCTTGGGGTGTGACGTCAGATTTGGTTGCATTAACACAATATGTCTGCACTCTTTGCAGATGCTCGGAGAAAATGTCATCGCTTTTTCCCGTTGTGGCACGGTCGAACGGTTCAGTCCATTAGACAAAGACTGCAAAAAAGTTAGCACAAGTGCTTTCCCCGGTTCTTCGTCCTGACGTCATCTCCGCATTCTATGGCTACGAAATCTCCAAGCCCGCTCTCATTCGATTGTTAAAAACGAAGGAATGAAAAAGGCGCGAATGCACCGACGTTACAAAGTTGTGGTCTTCTGTGGCGGGGGGATATGCCGCAGTGAGGAACCGGAAGCTACGTAATATCCGGACTGCAACATCTACACTGCGCAGTCGTCTGCAAATTGTAGCATTGCATTGACACACTTCAACCTCTGCTTGCAGACGACGTCCAAAGTGCCCGAAACACGGCAAAACGCTCAAACACATCAGCAGATGCGGACAGTAGCCGCAACGCATGGAAGAAGTAATCTTTATAGCGCTTTAGTGCAGTTGTTCTTCGGCGGTTCATTTTCCAAGCAAGCAAAACGAATACGAAGAGAGCTATAAGCCTCCCTCAAGTGCGCAATTTAGCGTCGTCTGCTTTCCCGAAGAACCTCAGTGGAGAGGGAGAAAATGTTCACTGAGCTCGCGACGTCGATAGAGCAAAGGAAGGCCCACTGTATCGATTGCCCAGCCCGGGAAAGGATGTTCAGGGTAAACTTCTCTTTCTGAATGGTGGCTAAAGCTCTCCCGGTCTGCGGGGCGGGTAGAAAGAAAGGCGAGAGACAGAGGGAGAGGGCGGCAGAAAGAGAGAGAGAGAAGTAAAAAAAATAGACGGAGAAACGATAAGGCGCACTGGAGGACAAAACACCGCATTGCGCGTCTACGCAGGAAGCAGATCTCCGGCCCCGGCCCCGGGTGGGGTGTATCGCGCAATGAACTTGAGCCCCCGGGGTCGGTCTCTCCTGCAGTCACGTGACGAGATGACGTCAGCGCCCGGCTCGTGACGTCAGACGGCTGTCGCGGAAGTTTCCGAGCCCTCCCTCTCACCCGTCTGTCTCGTCACTTCCTTCGCCGGAAGGTTTTTGGGTGCGACTGTTTCGAACCTGCAGAGGACGTATGTTTGTTGTGCGGTCGTATAACCGCAAAACCGAGAGCAATTAGTACACAGTCTCATTAATCAAGCTCCAGCGCAAGGCTCTTAAACTGCCGTTAGCGTAATTGCGCTGTAGATAAATCAATGCATTATCGATGCCAGGCAAACTTAAATTTTGATTCGGACTCGGAAACCTTAACTTGAACCCAATAATTCCCAGGCATTGAGAACGTCTGATAAAAGTCGTGAACTTGCAGGATTTCGTTGCTAATAACCCCTTGATTGCAAAAAATATAAAAAGTGAGATATTTCTCAAGCAAAAGATCATTATTAGCGCATAATTAAGTTCAGCTAATTTGACAGACTTCTGAAGGTTTGAGTACAATAAAACCGCGGAAATACTATGTTATTATGTCACATGCAATAAATCACGAACAAAATTTAAAAATTGCTTCATCCCCTTCTAGTGCAGCAGTACAAGCACATAAATTACAGGCTGTTTTTCCGTTAGGATTGGCTTTGGAATGAATTAACCTTTCCGCAGAATTTCTGTATCTTTGGCTGCTGGCGTTTCGACCTTTTATTGATAATACTAGACGAGCAGTTCTGTTTGCTTAGGTGTATTCTGATGTACATCATCGCCGACAATGGTATGGCGAAAAAAGCGCTCTTCTAACTCAAAAAGGCGGTGCAAACTCTAGAGAATTGCGTGAAACATCCGGCATATATATGCCAGGTGTTCCTGTGAAGCCGATTACATTTTTAAAAAGTAAGGCTTGAAAATACGGCCGCGTTTCGATGGAGGCGAAACGCAAAAGGCGCCCGTGTGCGCGATGTCGGTGCCCGTTAAAGATCCCCAGGTGGTCGAAGTTATTCCGGAGACCTCCACTACGGCATCCCTTTCTTCCTTTCTTCTTTCACTCCCTCCTTCATCCTTTCCCTTACGGCACGGTTCGGGTGGCCATCGAGATATCTGAGACAGTTACTGCGTCATTTCCTTTTCTCAAGATTAATTTTCATTTTCAATATGGCAAGCACTATTTTGGCTGCAGTAAGGGTATTTTACTTCTAGAGAAAAGTATACAACAGCTGTATCCTACCGGCACTCACCTATGGGGCAGAAACGTGGAGGCTAACAAAGAGGGTTCAGCTTAAGTTAAGAACAACGCAGCGAGCTATGGAAAGGAAAATGATAGGTGTAACGTTAAGAGATGGGAAGAGGGCGGAATGGGTGAGAGAACAAATGCGGGTTAATGACATCCTAGTTGAAATCAAGAGGAAGAAATGGGCTTGGGCAGTGCATGTAATGCGAAGGCAAGATAACCGCTGGTCCTTAAGGGTAACGGAGTGGATTCCAAGAGAAAGCAAACGTACCAGGGGACGGCAGGAAGTTAGGCGGGCGGATGAGGTTAAGAAGTTTGCGGGGATACAGTGGCGGCAACTGACAAAGGACAGGGTTAATTGGAGAGACATGGGAGAGGCCTTTGCCCTGCAGTGGTTGTAATCAGGCTGATGATGAAGGGTATTTTTAGATCCCATAATTATTACCGGTACCACGGCGAGCCGCTATAGTGACAAGAAAAGTTAACGACGGTTTTCCTCGCCCGTATTTATGAACAGCCAGGCTCTGCAGCAAAAAAAAAAAAAAAAAGTTCGCCTTAAACAGATTTCTTCCTTTTGAGTGAGTCGTTAATTTTGCGTCTCTTTCCGTGGAAGCATTCCCTGCCGTATACCGTGATGGAGCCGTAAAGAGGGTTAGTGCAACATCCTTTCCGTCCATTAACCCCCCCCCCCCCCCCCCCCCCCCCCCCCTGGAAGCAAGAAACGCTGGCGCCGTAGATGGACAAATAGAGTAAAGTGGGAGCTTATATTTAGGGCGTAGTGTGCGCGGTCATTTCCACCTAAATGCTGCCGCCAGTAAATAGGCCAGCGCTTCTTTTCTTTTTTGATTTTTTGCTGCTTTTGACCGGGTTCGCGCTCTTTGAGAGACGGGTAGCTGCAGTAGAGATGGCGCCACGAAGATTGGAGTAGAAGCGTGGCCTGAAAGAAGCGACAGGGTAAAAAAGAAAATTGTTTTCTCCTCTGCGTTCCGGCCGTTGTTTATGGTTTCATATGCGACATTCCCTTTTATTGTGAAAGAATTTCTTGCCTCGTGGACGGCGTGACCCCGAGATGGGTACACGAGATAACGACAATAACAAATTGTTAAGTAATGATAAGCAGGTAATTAACAGGTCATAATTAATGAAACAAAACGGGCAATAATATTTGAAATAAAATAATAAAAATTGATGAATAATAAATCAAAATAGTGGCAGTAATAATTAGTGACAGTAATAGTCGTAGTAATAGTATAGTAATAGGGATAGTATAGGGATACCAATAGTTAGTGACTAATAACAGTGGCAGTAGTAGTTAGTGATAGCAATAGTTAGTGCTAGCGACGTCATCAATTAGTCACTTGATGGGACACACTAGTCATGCGATAGGAACATGTCTAAAGAAGTTGTCGACGAGTTGATGACGTCACAGAAGACAAAGATACAAAAACATGTCTAGACAAGAAGGTGTGTTGCTGCATTTCAGCTCGTTCTTATATGCCGACGTGTGCGGTACTCTAAATGCTTTTGCATTTCCGCACGCAAGGCGGCTTAAGTGCAGCCCAGGAATTTTTTACCTGTCACTCATCTACCTCTAGCATTTCAGGCTACAGAAAAAAAAAACAGCAGCGATAGCGTAATCTTTGTTCTTCCATATGGCATGTTCTATACCTAAAGGTCTCGCGGCTGATGCTAGCAGTTTGAATAACTGAAAAAAAAAAAAATCCATGCATGATTTCATTGCGATCTGCGGGTCAGTAATTTCAGTGCAAGTTTCATGAATGAGATAGAAACTAACTCTGTCGAAACCATTTTTTTCTATGCCTGAAAATAACCATGTAGAGAACAAAATCCCTCTGTAATTTTTCTTCTCACGTGACCACACGGATTTTGTGTTTCAAAACGAGCGGCGTTACTGTGGCGAGGCTTTTTTTAGGCTTGTTTTCTCTTATCCTGGTTTATCCACGCCGGCAAGGATTGTATCCCTTCGAACCACCGCGGTGGCTCAGTGGTTAGAGCGCTCGGCTGCTGAGCCGGAGTGCCCGGGTTCGAACCCGGCCGCGGCGGCCGCGTTTCGACGGAGGCGAAACAGGCAGTCATGTGAATCGGCATTTATCGGGGAACACTTCAACCGCACCGCGAGGAAAAAAAAAAAAATGTTTTTAAGGGGACGAAATGGCGCAGTGTCTGTCTCGCATATCTCGGCGGACACCTGAACCGCGCCGTAAGGGAAGGGATAAAGGAGGGATTAGATAAGAACGGAAAAAAAGGCACTGTAGTGGAGGTCTCCGGAATAATTTCGACCGACCCGGGGATCTTCATCGTGCACTTACATCGCACAACACACGAGCGCTTGCCTGCATTGAAACGCGGCCGCCGCGGCCGGGTGCGAACCCGGCACCTCCAGCTCAGTATAGCCGAGCGCCCTAACCACTGAGCCACCGCAGCGGGTATTATTAAAGAGAAGATGCGGGTTTGAAAAAGAATGGCACGACTCGTCCTCTACTCTTTTCCTCGATGTTTATGCGCTTTTCCTCACAAAGAGGATCGGAATGAAGTCGTGTCCAGTTCATGTAAACGCGCTGACTGTGTCGCTTGAATTCTATAAGCGGCTAAATTGCGTCGAACCACTAATGCATTAAAAAATGTTTAGCGCCTCCTCGCCACTTCCGGATGGCTTGCTTTCTTTTCACCCCTTTTGTACCATGTAAATCTATACGAAAACGGCATATGGGCGTCTATGGAAAAAAACTATGTCCATCTATGGCGTTTTATGATCGTCCATACGCGCCCAAAGTGGTGCTTATTGCCAGTTACTGAAAAATCTATGTCACGAGAGCTACAGCTTCAGAACCATAAAAATATTTTTAGCAGTCTACAGAAAAGAATATCCACCCGAAACTACAACTATCGACGGTCATAGGAAACGTTTATAGCTATTTGGGACTACATTTTAGGACATTTTTGTATTCTTGGTGTTTTAACGTCCCGAAGTAACTCAGACTATGAGGGCCGCCGTAGTGAAGGGCTCCGGAAATATCGACCACCTGGGGTTCTTTAACGTGCACTGACATCGCACAGTACACGGGCCTCTAGAACTTCGCCTCCATCGAAATTCGGCCGCCGCGGCCGGGACCGAACCCGCGTCTTCAGGTCAGCAGCCGAGCGCCGTAACCACTGAGCCACCGCGGTTTTCTATGTTGCATTTGTTTGTGCTCTTTTCGCTTATAACATAATACAGACAATAAAAAGACAAACTGGCACTGTGCGAGTGTTTAGAACATCAGCCTAGGACCCATCAGTGGTACGAATCCTGCTGCAACTAATTTTCTTCTGTGTATTTTGTTTTCTCGAGTTTTCCAGTGGTGTAGACGGAAGGCCGAACGGACACAAATTTGTGGACAAGAGAGGTGAAATTGTAGCTGGCAAATGCATCATCATCATCATCAGCGTGACTACGCCCACTGCAGGGCAAAGGCCTCTCCGATCTCTCCAATTAACCCTATCCTTTGCCAGCTGCGGCCACCGTATCCCCGCGAGCCCAACTTTCTGCTGCCCCCTGCTACGCTTGCCTTCTCTTGGAATCCACTCAGTTACCCTTAAGGATCAGCAGTAAATGCATACCTGCATTAACATCATCTAGCCGAGGAAAACAGTTTCCTGTAGCCGCTTACTACTACTACAAAGGTACCGCTTTCCGTTGTCACGTGGGTGAGAGCACAATCATTCAGCGATTAAAGAGTGTGCAGAACTTGGCGCCGCATCTGTTTACTTATTTGCGTTGCGTGTTTTCCGCCACACAACGCGGGAGAGAGGCAATGGAACGGCACGAACAAATCAGGTTGTGTCGTTTCGCCGATCGTTAAGCGAGACGAGGAAAAATGACGTCAGCACGCCATATAGGCGCCGCGAAAGATGCGATCAAAATGCGCGCCTCTGGGGGCAAATTTGCTGGCTTTCTTCAGCGCGTTTTTCCCCCATTGAGACGGCCATCGAGCAGGATAAACTGTGGATATACAGGGTGTTGCACCTACGGCTTAAAACAATAAAAAAATAGGCATTTTGAACTAGAAGAGCGCTTTTCTTCATAAAAGAAATGTCAGTGGTCTAGTACATCAGAATACAGCTGAGATGTGCTAAATAGCAGGCTGATTAACTAATAATGAATAGTTAACTTTTTAACAGTTACTGTTAGGCTCCTTAATTATAGAGCTCCAGAGTGATAGAGCTCTGCAATAAATTGCCTACTCATATTTTACAAAGTGCCAGTAAAACAGCATTCCAGAAAAGTCTCGATCAATACTTTAATGAACGCTAAAATGTCGTCCCCCGTGCGTCGCGTCCTATTGCTTTGTATGTGCTTTTTCGCTTTCTGTGTCATTTGTTCCAGCTCAGCAGCTTGCTGAGATGGTGTTTGTATAATTGTAACTCAAAATGTTTGTTACTGTGTTCTGTCATTTGAAATTTTAGATGTGTTATTGATTTTATATGTATTGTTGATTCCCTCCCTGTCATGACCCTCAGTAAGGGTTAACAGTATGAATAAATAAATAAACTGAAGGCGTGCAGTCCGCCCTAAGTAATATCCATATCAGTTTCTATAATTTCGAAAATGCGGTCACCCTCGATGCTGTGGCCCAAACAATTTTGACTACATGGCCCCAAAATACACAAGCGTTTGCGGGACGGCAGGCTGGAAACGCTGATTGGTCAAAAAAATATGACGTCATACGCGTGACGTCATAGGTCACGTGATATTTAATGACGTCATGTCCGGTTGGGGACAGGCATGTTTTCCCTAGATTTTCCCCCGCCACCGCTCGTCAGCGGACGGGGCTGCTCGCGAGGAGCCGAGAGGCGAGGAGGCAGCGTGCACTGCAGCGTTGCCTCCTCGGCGTGTCCCCGTCATGTCTTTCGACCCGCCGCGGTGGCTCAGTGGCTATGGCGCTCGGCCGCTGATCCGAAAGACGCGGGTTCGATCCCGGTCGGGGTGGTCGAATTTCGATGGAGGCTAAATTCTAGAGGCCCGTGTACTGTGCGATGTCAGTGCACGTTAAAGAACCCCAGGTGGTCGAAATTTCCGAACCCCTTTCACTACGGCGTCCCTCATAGCCTGACTCGTTTTGCGACGTTAAAACCCCAATAAACCATAAACCCATGTTCTTCAGTGCGCGCGCGAGATTAAAAAGCGCACCTGTCGCGCTGCGCTGTCACACTGCATGCCTGCTTCCGTGCATTTCTTGCGGACTCCTTTCAGTCATACTTAGCTATACTTTGACCAAAAGGCTTCTTAAACAGTTATTTCAAGTTTTATTGCTATGTATAAAGAATATGTTTGTAGCAGGTGCGTGAGCCCGAACAAAAGAAAACTGTTTTTATTCCCCTTCAGTATTCCTGCTTATCGAGACTTAAGTATTTATATGTTGCAGTACATCTTTTTTCAGGCATCACAACTGATGTTTCGATGTGTTTGGTAATTGACTTCATTGTAGCTTCATACTTGCACCATTTAAGCTCTGCACATAGCTCTTTTTTCACAAAAGGAAATGTGATTAGGTTTCTGAATAGAGCTGTGCACGGGCCGCAATTTCGAACCCGCGCCCGGCCCGGGACTTAACCTACCGACAGGAAGCCCGGCCCGACACTGAAGGACCCTGAGCACGCTCGTGCTCGGCCCGACCTGCAAAGCGGCGACGACACAAAAAGAGAATTTCAGGAAAATGAGTTTATTTCAATGACATTCAAATTTTGACCTCGCATTCCAGATCACAGTTTGGGATTATACACAAGACACAACGCATAAAGGTATAGATTTATCACTCTAAATATGCAAGTTGTTCATTGATGATGGCTTGATCGAAACAAGAGCGGCGCTCTTTCATTACGAATCCTGCGGCGCTGAAATTTTTCTCGCTGCTTGAATTGGTGGCCGCAACGGCTAATACTTCCATAGCAAGAGAAACGCTTGAAGTATGAAGGGGAATGACAGACGTGGTGTCGTAAGCCATGGATGGCGTGCCACAACAGGAAGACTTTTTGACTTGTTAGAGGATAAGCGAGCAAATAAGCGACAGGGCGGCGCTATACTGCGAATGCCGATGTGGCCGCGACGTCCCTGCTTGTACTATTCACGGGAAGGCACGGTGCTGTGTTCACTTTGCTGACAAGCGATTACGGCGAAACGCAGCACTGCGCCAGAATAGTACAAGCTGAGCCGTAGTGGAGGCGCCAGTGACATTCTTCTAATGCCTTTCATGTGGTGGCCCCCCCCCCCCCCCCTCCTTCGCTCTCGCCCGCGACTATTGTCCGTCTCCCCGGCCGGAACCTGCCGGGTAGGCGGACAAGAGAGAAGGCTGCCGGCTCTGCGGTGCGCTGCGAGTGGCGAGTGGAAGAATTTAACCTTTTCCCGATGTGCTGCTGCAGCGCTACTCCGTGACCCCGCGACCTCGCGTGCGCCGTACGCAGCCCTGCCTCCGCTTCCCAGAACCATCCTTTCTTCTTACAAGGCGCCCAAAACTGGTTGCTTTGCCCCAACGTTGGTACTTGCTAGAACGAAAAATGCGTTTCTAGCCCCAGCTAGCTTTTTTTTTTTTAGCGTTTGTACTATCCTCCCGTCCTTGTACATGCCCTCCTGGATAGTCTAGACACAAATCACTTCCTGCTGTGCATGCAAGACGCCCAGCGCACCACAGCCATATTCGCACTTCCACATATATGATACATGCTTTGCCCAACTTAAGAGCCTTGGGCGTTTGGTTGGGAGTAACACCGTATGGCGCGTAATGCATTCCCATCAGGCAGAATTAAAATATGAGAAAATTCATCGCAAGATATATTTCCTTGTATTCTCCAAGTAAATTACTTCTATACTAACTCCTCCCTTCTGAAGTGACCAAAAGATAAAACAACTCAGCGTGTAAAAAAGGTGAATGCAAAAATACACTACTTTTGTGCAAAATTCACAGGAAGTGCACTTAAATTGCCACAAGTGCATGGCCAATTAAGGAAAAAAAAAAACAAGGGCAAAGGACGGAGACGCACAACAGGAACACAGGACGACGCTGTGTTCTGTGTTCCTGTATTCTGTGTTCCGAGTTCTGTGTCCCCGTCTTTTGCGCTGGTTTTCTTTCTACAATCGTGAACCAATTAACTCGCCCAGCTCTCCACTCTACTGGACCAATAAGGCATCAAGCTTCACAGTGCATTAGTGTTATATCTTACGCTACATATTTTCGAATTGTTTTTGCTCGGCATACACGTCTTTCATTTGCTTAGGAAGAAAGCAGCGCAGTCAAGAAAGTTACTCCCTCCTGCCAGCGAAAATTAAAAAAATGCGGTTTTTTCAGCGCCAGTATAAAATCTTTGCATGCTGACGGCATGTTGAAATTTTCGTTAATGCACCGTAATAATTATCTCATGAAGCCCCAGCTCTTGTGGCCCAGGACGAAGAGTACGATGATTTATGGCAATATTTGAGGTGCATTTATGAGCCAAGTTCTTATTGCTCTAACGTTCTCCTAAGCAAATAAAACTGAAAATTGTGATAATTTTGATAATGCTTTATGGAGCTAACACTACCAGGACGTGGTAAATAAACAAAAAATAAATTCTTTGATAAAGGCCTGTACGCTGCACTTGTGCTGCTCATTTATTTCATGCTGTCCATTTTCTCAGTGCAGTGTTTTCTTTGATATGCATATTTCTGGCTCATTACATACTTTGCTTCGGTTCACAATTCTTCTTTTAGCTATATTTCATCCACTTTCCTGCCATGATCTCTATTCAAACGTAATTTGTGTAATTTTGCTTTGTCCGGGCTCCTGCAATGTTCTAGTATATACGAATGATGTGAAGACCTGTTTCAAGCTGTTGCACTATAATTCAGTCTAACCTCCTCGATCACGATCCCCTAAGCCTTTCCTTATCTGTTGCCATACTTTTTTATGGAAACACTTAAAAACAAAGCACCATGATCTATTTCAGTATTGTTTTATTTGCCGATCTAATTTTTTCGAAGATAACATGGGATACCAACTCCCCTTTAATGTCCCCGTTCTCGTCTCGAAGTCGCGAATTTTTAGATGTGCGCTCAGTATTCTCGTTAGTGCATTTGTGCTCACAAGGGACTATAACAGCCAACGCGGCTAATACGCTAGATTTAATCCTGACAAATCGATCTGACATAGTCTCACCTATTACATACCTGCCAGGCATCAGCGACCACTTGCTAATGCACTCTGACATTAATCTAGCCACTCCGAACACTAACAAAAAGAAAAAAATAGTAATACGAGACTACAATGGAGCAAATTTTCAGGCGATAAATAATGAACTATTTTTTTTTATCGATGCTTTCCCATAGCTTTGGTGTCCGCAGCATTCAAACCAACTGGAGCATGTTCACAGCTATAATCACCCAACTCACAGAACAATACACTCCTGAACGCACTGCTACCACCCACTCAATAGCTCCCTAGTGTAATAATCACATTAAACGTTTATCTAACAAAAAGAAAGCCTCTACCGCATCGCAAAGTTCTCGCCAACTAGTGAGCGATCGGACTTCGTATTCAGCGGCTTCCAACATGTATGTTCAGGCGCTCAAAAGCGCTAAAAGCACTTCCACTCACATGTAACCACCATGGGCGTCCGGAAGGGGGGGCAAGGGGGGGCGGTTGCCCCCCCTTGAAATTACGGATATTATTTATGCACTAGTAGAAAACAACTACATAGCTGCCGCCTCCCCCATAACCGGCCATCGGGTGCACCCCCCTGGAAAAAGTTCTGCGGACGCCCTTGGTAACCACCAATGTCAAAAATTCTGGCGGGTCATTAATCCTTCCACCGACGATAGTTTTGCGTTATCTGACCCGTTAGGCGACCTCATCCCTTCCGACGTTCGCGTCACGATTCTTAACCGCGTAATCACTGACAACTTTACACCCATATCTGATGTATACATATGCCTACAACTCACCACTTCAACTATGTTTTCATGCCACCTATAACTGTTGCTCCTACTGGTGTGAATAAGCTTATTGATGGACTCAGTGTTCATTCCGCTCCGGGTTATGACTGCGTTACTTAAAAAGCACTGCAGCTTATTCGCCCATTATACTAACCAAACTTTTCCAGCATTGACCAGTCAACGCTGCTACTGAGTGGAAGATCGGAAAGATGGTTACAGTCTACAAATCCGGCAGCAAAGCATCCCCTATTAATTATCGTCCCATATCCCTTACCAATACTTGACCCAAAATGTTCAAACATATAATATTCACCAACCTTGTTAACTTCCTTTCATTGAACAACTTTTTATGTCAGCGCAACATTGTTTTCGAAAACTTTACTCTTGCGAAACACAGTTAATATAGTTTACACATGCATTGCACTGTATTCTAGACCTATCATCACTAACTGGCTGTATATTTCTGAATTTTTCAAAGGCTTTCGACGATGTATGTCACAACCTTTTGGCTCACAAACTAAAACATCTTAATATTGACTGTAACTTATTGAAATGGATTGAATGTCTACTTAATCGCTCACAATTAGTTATTGCTTACGGTTATAACACCTGTTTTACAGAGGTGTCTTCCGGAGTTCCACAAGGTTCAGTTCTTGGACCCTAGCTACTGTTCCTGATCTAACATTAATGATCCCCGCTCTCTTATGGATTCTCATATTCACCTATTCGCTGATGTTTGCGTCATTTTTAGAGAAATAACCAACACTAACAACCTTACATTACTTCAGTCAGTGGCGGTCACAGAGAGTGGTTTTAGGGGGAGCGGACAGACTGCTGTATATAAAAAAAGAAAAAATAGAAACAACGATTTTTCATTTTATTTGCACAAATTTTTTTTTGCGCTTTGTTATTGAAAAATAAATGGCGAAAGGTATAGACGTTATACCATTACTCAATCTTTGAATGTTAACGTTTACGCGAGCAATATTCATTTCGATACCAGGGGAAACGAGTCGACGTCTGAGATAATTGCCACGACATGTCCACTAAGGTCAAAGCACCTGCCCGGACATTTCACCAGTGGGGTTAGCGGCCTTCATTTATCAGTTCTGGGAAGTGGCTTAATTTGTTCTGCCCTCAGTCCCCAAGGCGGCTGGTCGGCGCTCCTTGTCAAGCCAGAAAGGGATGGTCCCCTCGCTTGCGTCGCTGTGTCCCTGGTGGGATAAAGACATGAATGGGTGGCTCCCTCCCCCACCCTCCCGCCGACGAGGTTGTTGGCCACCGCAACCGCAGGTAAATGGCACCGCCGTCGCCGCCGCGCCGACGGCATGGCAAGACAACGGTGGCGGGAACTTGATTACTTTTGTATTTTGTAAATAGTGTACAAAGCTCTCCCCTGTCCTTTCTTGCTGTCGCTCCCCTCTATACTTCTCCTTACTATCCTCTCCCTTTCCCTGTCGTTTCCGCCGGCTGCAGCTCGGGTGCTTAATATATTAGATAGCAATTGCCGCAGCCGGCAACACTCTTTTGCTTCCTTTTTTTTTAAATAAACCACTACCACCAAGGCAGGAACACGATACCTATCAACGTGTAGAACGTGGAATTGTGTGAAATAAGACAGCCGCTAACAAGGTGAACGTACAAAGCAGGGGACTACTTGACGAGACCGCCACTGACTTCAGTGCGAAGAATGGTGAATGCAGCTATATATGAACAAATGCAAAGTCATGCGTGTATCTACAAAAACTTCCGTCCCACCTCACTACTACATCGATAACATTTCGTTGGAATCAGCCTCATCATATAAGTGCATCGGCGTCCACATTACTTATTATCTTAACTGGTCTCTTCATACCGAGAACATAATTGAAAATGCTAATCGCATGCTTTGCTACTTACGTCGCAACTTCTTTAACGTTCCTTCCAATTTGAAACTACTGCTTTATCAAACACTAATACGATAAAAACTCGAGCATGCAACACGTGTATGGCACCCTGCTCATGACTTCATTAATGATCTTGAGCTGGTGCAAAATAACTCTGTGCGTTTAATCCTTGTTAACTACAACCGCACAGCTATGAAGTCTAATATCTGCCTCCCATAACTGACATCGCGTAGAAAAGTGTTTCGTATCACCCTGTTCCACAAGCTGTACCATCATCCCGCTCTTCGTGATCACCTCATCCCCCGTACAATTTCTGTATCCCGCCGCATTGATAATGATCACAAAGTTGGAAGTATGTCATGCAACAGAAAATGCTGCTCGCAGTCATTCCTGCCGCGAACCTCATGCGACTGGAACCACCTTACCGCAGAAGTTGCCGGCACTGAACATTACGAGCAGTTCCGCGTAGCACTAGCTAATATTGTATATTCAGGCGCTGTTTAATGTTCATGTAATCAACTGTATTTTTCTCTCAGTTTTAGTATATTTACCATTCCCCCTGTGTAATGCCACTAGCCCGTTGTGCTCTAAGCGGTGCGGGCCGGGCTCTATTATTTTACTTTCCTTTTAGACTAGCCCACCCTAACATTTGTGTAATGCCACTGGCCTTGAGGGGTAAATAAATAAATAAACAAACAGAGTAATATGCAAGCCTCTCACACAACATTCACTAATATTTCTTTCTTTCTGTAATAACAATTTGTAGACAGCCTAAAGGCTCATATTTCACTGACGAGAAGGTTCATTTTTCAGTCACAGTTCCATACTGTAGAGCGCAGGATAGCGCTTGTGCTGCATAGTTATTCTTCTGTGTGTGTCATTGTAGGCGCTATTGTTTGTTTTCTCAAGTACTATGCACCGTGTATCCCAAACTGAAGTTCTTCTAAATCTTCTTTGATATTAGCAGTTGCAAATTCAAGCCTTCTGCAGGATTTGAAGGAGGCCCAAGGAGACGAGGACTAATTTTATGCATATGCAAATGTAAACAGCTAATCTATCTGTACTATTGTAACTTGCATTCTCTTTTTTGCTTTATGTGCTGTTCTTATATTTCGTGCCATAATGCTGAATGTCGTGATTTTTTTATGTATTATAGTGTAAATTGATACTGTATGTCTGCTGTCAAAGTGTTTTCTTTTTCTTTACTGTAATGCGCGATTGTAATGTTTATCTCTTATATTGTTTGGTGTACTTTCCATGTTCTTTTAAAGTACCAACTTGTTTTTCCTACGTTCAAAACTGTCATCTAATGGTCCCCTGGGCCTTGTCAAGCTGTGTGCACAGCTTTTAGCCCAGGGTGACCAGCCAGATTTTTCTGGTAAATAAAGTGCATTGACTGATTTATTAATTCATTGATATGCAACTTACAAATGATTGGAAATGAGGGGAACATGTGCACAGGGCGGAAAGCGCGTGGTCTGCCAGGAAACACTGAGGTGGCCCCGAGAAGGGCCTTTAGTAAGGACGACATCCGTTTTGTGCCTCTTCACTAAGCAGCGACGACACGGCGTGCGCAGTCCTCGTTTTGCACGAGCTGTCGAAGCAATCCTTGGTAAAAAAAAAAACACGAGGGAACAAAGTCGTGCTGTGTATGCAGATGCGATCGCCTCGTGGTTCCATTCACGGCGAACAACCATCCGGCAAGCCTGGCTCTTTCGACGGATTCAGGAAACGACTGAAAAGAACAAAAGTAAGGAGCGAAGAAAGGTGCACTGCTTACAGGTTAGAACACAAAAACAAAGCTAGGCGCTGCACTCGGTTAACCCATTCAACGAGGCGTGGCGTGAGCTTTAAATCCGATTTCGACAAGGCGTGAGAAGTCGCTAAAGAAGCAAAGGCACACTGCACTGAATGAATGATATAGATAGACTAAGCGCAAGTCATAACTTCTCTAAAGCCACACTGCACTCGTTTAACCCTGCAACGAGGCCTAGCGCGGGTTCTGATGTCTGGCGCCGATTTCGACAAAGAGAGGGAACACGGCCGCGAGATTGATGCCCGCAATCTTCCGGGAAGCAATGAAGCGGCCCTGAAAAGGGCCGTTTGGAGCAGCTCTTCAACGTCAACCTACAGCGGCGTGGCGGCGAGCAGTAGGCCCAGCGTCCGCGGCGAACAATGACATCGGCTTCCGAGAAGCATATCCAGGGAACGACGCTGCAAAAAAAAAAGTTTCGTTACAAGCACCGCAATTTGGTGAGTCCTCAATGCACGAGAAAACTTGCGACAATGTAGTTCAGTTCTTACCTCAGGGTTGAGAATGCGCACCCCCGACAAGCGCGTCAGCGTAGCTGTCAAACGGCGGTCCTCAAAGCGCGCCTGATGCGGATCCTTGTAGTGCCGCGGCAAAAACTTTAAATACGAGCACGACACTAGCCACGTGCTCCTGGGGAAACGGCGAAAGCCGCAAGCAAAAACTGCACAGAAATTTCAGCTGGCTGTCGCCGCCGAGCGCACCACGCACGAACGCCATAGCTGCACACGCCTCGAAACGAGCGCGCCGAGGATCACGAAACGAATGCGGCATGCCCGCTCACCACGCACGCGCGGCGCGGCGGGTGCACCTAGCGATTCCCCAGGCGCTCTAGGGAGAGGTCGAGAAAGGCGCGCTGACGCCACGTCCGGTTGAGAACGAGGGCGAAGTCAAAAAACGTCACGGAGAAGCGCATCCCATCGACCAATCAGCGTTTCCAGCCTGCCGTCCCGCAAACGCTTCTCCAAAACACACACGCTTTCGAGGAGCATGCAGGCAAAGCAACCTCTCCAGTGCTCGTAACTCGTCGAAATAGCCAAAACTCGTTGGGTCACAGAGCCGAGGGTAACCGCGTTTTCGAAATTCTAAAGACTGATATGGATATTACTTACTGTGAGCTAAACGCCTCTAAATAATTAAGGAAGCTAACAGTAATAGTCGAAAAGTTAACCACCCTTACAAATTTCTTTACACAGTCTATAGACTGTCTGTAGTCTTCTGTCTATAAAGTCTATAGGTTCTGTACAGACTTCTGTCTATAAAGTCTATAGACTCTCTGTAGACAAATCCTATAGTCTATAGGCAATACTAATGTTATAGACAGTCTATAGACACCTATAGATTTATGGCCATACACTTTTAGTGGACTTTTGTCTTTAGATAGTCAATAGACTAGGAATAGACAAAAATAAACGTCTATAGGAAGGTAATAGAGTGTATAAGAAGTCTATAGACTGCCTATAGCCCATTTTTATTAGGGATGCAGCCTGCTAGTTAGCACGTCTTAGCTGTATTCTGATGTACTACACAGCTGACAATGCTATGCCAAAAAAAAAAAAGCGCTCTTATAACTTACGAAGCCTATTTTTAAAAATTGCTTAGAGTTTTTGTTGAAACACCCTGTATATGCACGACGAGTGTTGAATGCGTTTCGCAGTCTGCATTGTAGCTGAATTATGGAGTGGCAAGGCGTTGAATTCGAACGGAAAAACGTAATGTCGTCTATCCCAGGAGGCAGCAACTAGTATATACAATCCTCACCAGCGACAGTCAACTTCCGGTGTCGATGCACAGGCGTTTGCACATTGAATAATGACGGCGAATGTCGACAACACTAACGGTGCATTGCAGTGGTGACATCTTCTCAGGACACGAAGCGCATTACCGTCAGATGTTACATCACCTTAGGAAACAGCCGGAACTACGGTTTGCACAGGTACAAGTTTCAAAGGTGGGCGATGAAAAATGAAATAAAATCTATTACAACACAATCATTTAGATGAAGGGTGCAAATGCCCGAAAGGGTTAGGACAAAATGGAGGAACACACACGACACTTTGAACCGCAGACTGTCAACTTTATTGCTCAAGGAAGCGCAACTCTGTAACGGTCTGACAACCGTTTCGCGTTTCGCGTAGTATATACCTTTCATCAGTATTAACCAACTAACCCCGCAAATCTTATTGCATCATATTACTCTCATTTAACGGGGAGTTCATGTAGTCAGCCATTGTCAGGCTTTGGCGACAGTGTCGCCACCTGTCGCCTGACAAAGAAATTTCTGAACTTCCATTTCAGCGAACAGTTTTAAATTTCACCAGTTATTTCAAATGTCACAATCCTAAATACATCAGTCATTTAAAATGTTACAACCGAAAAACACGAGGAACTTGTTGACGCCTTTCGGACTATAGTGTCATGTTCCAAAACTTCAGCGTGCGGGTTTGGTGAGTAAGAACTTGTGAAAGAACGCTCGTTGAGGCCAGTGTGTACGATTCCTCCTTTGCAGTCGTGGCGTGGGCGTACAGACCCAAGGTCTTGCGCAAGAAAAACTGCCGCGGCGAGCCAGGAAACCGCTCACGCTCCAACGCAACTCAAAGTAGCGGACTCGCTGAATCATGCAATCATCCGAAAGTTACCTCACCTTGCTGTTAGCAGGCATTGAACGACTGCCATATAAGGCTGCCACCTTTTTGTGCGTGCATGAGTGTTTTGGACAGAACCTGCCAGTAAAGGCCCCGAGTTCCTCAATGAGTGGATGCTTGCTTGAAGACCATCTTCGGGAATCTTTAGTTTTAATTATTTATTTATCAATACTGCAGAGCCGCTTTCACTCCAAGCAGGGGTGAGCACAAAATATCACAATAAAATACCATAAAATACAAATGCACTTGCAGACATACACATGATACGATCGTGTGCATACTACAGTATACACATACGTATCGAACGAACACATTACACACTGTAGGCTCTCAAATTAGTAAGAAACGTTTCCACATTTCGCACATTTAGTTGTAGGCATCTTCGCGGGGCAAGTTCTTGGACTGAGGTGTCATGAGCTGCTATAGATATTTTTCATGGGAAGTCACGAGCGCCATCTTTTGGTACTAAAGCTAGCGTCCACATTGTACGAGGGAACCGGTTGGCGATTAGCGAATTAGGAAAACGCCCAGATTTTCGCTGCCATTTCTGGTCCCAAGATGGCGTCCACTATGACGTCGGTGAAAACTATAAAATATAGATTTAACGATAATTTCCCTCCAATTCCGTTCCACTGTGCATTGTGCTGGAAGCCGCACTAGACTGGTTACGCGAAATGTACAGTAGTGAGCAGTATGAAAGGGAACGAAGTTTGATCATGCATTACTCCATAAATATGCAAGACAGGCACAGTTTTTTCTGTTGCCTTACCAGCTTTCCTCCTGGCGTCTAGCACCTTAAGCTCACTCTCCAATTTAATTAAAAAATAACCGTGAAATTCCAGAAAATTCGCTCTTTTATGCAAGAGGCTTGTTCCCTTTCATAATGGTCACGACTGCACACAAAGCAACGGGTATACATCGAGACAGTGCGCTGCACTACATCGTGATCGGCGTAGAGAATCCCGGCTATAAGCAATAAATAGTTATCTGGTTACAAGTTATGAAACTTTCTCCAGGCCAATGCAACGGAACCCGTCGAGTGGATTGGTACAAAATTCGGATGTCAGGAAACTGCATAGGCCACTTGTGGCACAGAGATAAATTACTCGTGCTGCTCAATTCAAGGCTACGGTGGGTGAGGAAAAGTTTCGAAACGTCACCGATGGCTGGCTGCGTGAATCATAGGTGGCGCCAGGGTCTGGTAACGCTGCCGGAAACTGTCCACATGTCATGGACGGGCATTGATTCGGAGATTCGTAACTATTGTGAATAAGGAGCTCTGGGTGATGCGGAGACGTCGCTTAAACAAATAAATGAGAAAAATAATAAATATTCCAGACCTGGCCTCCTTTGGCTTGAATTCTCTCTTCTTTGCGGGCGAAATGCCAGTTTCATGCACTCTGTTACGTTTAGAATTAATCCAATCTCTCATCGTGTGGGGCAGGTCCTCTCTCGGTGCGGTGTCCAAATGTGCATGCCGAGTATCCTGTGCTTCTGTACTTTCGTGTAAGACGACTTTTGTTATGGCTGATTGATGGTGGCATGTCATAATTATTCCATGACATGGGTCACTATTCTAGGAGTTTTTTTTTCCTGAAGTGAAGATATCATTGCGTTAGGGAACAGAGCTGTTACAAAAACTCGTTTCTTGTGACAATTTTCTTTTGTCGAGTTTAACACTTCCCCCGCATGGACGAATGTTTGTTGCACCAACATTTTTGTTTTCAAAAACTGAACAACTAGTCTCCGAAAGGACGGCGTTACATCTCAGGAACACATGTGCTTTAAAAGGACTTCTCACACTCGGAAAACTAAACTGTCAAAATTAGGAACAGAAAACCTAACATCGCCTTCTGACCTGTGTAACTGACCGTAGCCACAACTTCTGCAAATCACGTTAGTTTAGTTAAACGGATAAAAGAAGCGCTACACTCACGCCAATAAATAAAATACCTGGACACCCTGGGCATGGGGGTCCTCGTAAATCCACTAAATACGGTTCCTTTGTTTGTTTTTCTTGAGCTACAAAACCATAAGAAAAAAGAAATCTAACTTTAAAGAACATGATTTAAAGAAATAGCTCCCGTTTGGCCATCAGAATCTACTTGGCCTCCTATGCTTCTCTTACGCAATCATTTGTCCCTTTTTGCAGCCTCTTTTCCTGCATTTCATTTTTTTCCAGCTTATGTAGGCTGCACAAATGCGTGCCGTAACGCTCAATGTACAGCCTTTGTCAAAAGTTTGGAGCCCAGGGGGTTTGCTTCTTAAGCACACTGCCTGGTTCGTAATGCATCTCCAGCGTTTCAAAGTGGCTGAAGGTAAGAAGATTTCTGGTCCTGCCTCCTCCAATGGGTAGGACTACCACGAATGTTACAGGAGTCCCACTGCGAGGCTTAGAAGCAAACCCCCTGGGCTCTAAACTTTTGACAAAGACTGTACATTACTTGCACATACCTCTTTTCCTCAGTTTTTAGGTCTCCTTAAGAAAGAGAAAAAAAAAAGGTGAACCAGATGCCGCGAAAGAAAGACCGATGATTCCGGGACTCAGCTTGCGTACAGCACTGCACAGAACTACACGTTTTACTCCAAAGATGGCGCCCACTCTTCATTCGTACGCCGAGCACGGAATCGCATTCCTCGCCGGTGCGTAGATGTGTGTTGTCCATAGAGACGTAAAAGGGGTGAGCAGAGCACGGAGGCTTGCGGTATGGCAGGAAAAGAGGAGGACGAGTGCATGACGTCATCGGCGGAGTCCGAACCGCTTTTGATTCACCGGCGAAGCGCTGAGAAAAGTGTGAGGAGACTACGAAATGGATTACGCTTCGCGAAGAGCGTCAGCTGGCGCTTCGGCAAATGGACGTCTTGTCTCGGCCGGACGCAGGTTTCGAGGGCGAGGAGGTGATGCGGGTTTTGTGCGCTCCGAGCACGTCACGAGTGGAGGAGATTGTAGCGACACCCTCTGAATGGTTTTTCCGTGTTCTTTTTTTTTGTTTTATATACAGACGTGCTCGGTAGAATGCTTCGTGTTCTTTTTTGCTCTTTTGTGGGGTAGTAGAAGTTACGCAAGACGAAGGTCAGTGACCTTGCAGACAGATCCGTGTGCGAGTTTAGCCTATGTTCGCTCTTGGCTGTCAGCTGGTTTACCTTGGACTGCGGCGGAAAGTCATGTACGTGGCGGTCTAAAAAAAAACAAACATTTGAAAGAATAAAGTGTCCACTGCACATGCACGACATGAGCAGGATCTGCAAAACACAGTTTAAGGAAATGGACTACGTTCTTGTGTCGTCTTTCAATAGATGGCCGACACAAGTCCTGCGAATTTTATTTCGCTTTGATTATTGTAGCCAGTTGTAACAAGGTGCGTCGCAGCAGATAGCAAGAAGGCTTACGGGTCAGTTAGTTCCTCAGTCAGAGACAATCATGGCCGCATGAGAAACTAAGCCCTTTTTTCCCATTTGAAAAAAAAAAAGTAATAATGACGAATGATTTAGCGGGGTTAGGCCAAATCCAAAATTATCCAAAATTATCTGCGCGTTTGCACTTCGGTTTCGGCTTAGATTCAAGGCTCGGTTTTCAAGGTCAAGCAGGATTAACACAAATATCAAGCGAAATCGGCGAGATAGAAGGCTCAATGTCAGCGCACTAAAACTGGAGAGGACACCTACGCTTCGCCTTAAAGATGTGATGCGACAGCGTCAGTCGGTTCACACCCATATATGCGGAATAAGCCATTCTCTACTTTGTATTCATAGATAGATGCCTGAAAGTTCACATACCACTCCTTGCGCAGTGGTGGAGAGGTTAAGCGATCCGCCTCTGCCTTTCGATGGTAGGTGCTGCCACCGGTGCTGCTTACCCGAGTTTCTCCCCAAGCTTGAGAATCAGAATTTTTATTAGTCAGTCATTTGTTCAATACACATTGATATGCAGAAGGAGGTTCCATAGTCGAATGACTGAAAGGGGACCTCCTGTTCATAATAACATTGGGTTAAGTAAACGCGCAGCATTTTTAGAATGAAAGATGATACCGAATTAAGACACAACACATACATTTGTAGACAAAGAACACAAACTCTGAAGGAAAAAAAAAAAGAAACAAAAAGAAACTAATGGTTAACTGTCTGCTATCAAGTATTGTTTTAAGGTCTGTTTAAAATTAAATACTCAACGCGAGTTTTTAATATTCAGAGGTAAGGTTTTCCGTAATCAAATCGATGAATACTGAAAAAAAAAACAGTGAGAAGAGCGTTCGTGGAAATTATCAGTAATTGACTGCAAGTAGATGTTGAGGAGATTAGGGAAGAAAAAAATTGCGCCTCTCCCGTAACCGAGAGTAGAGTAAGCATGAAATGTTTACGGGCCTAACACAGGCTCCATTGCTCGGCTTAAGCAGCTGTGACGGTGGCGGCATTGAAATCCAGGACGATGCAGAAGCGTACGCGGGCACGACGAGACGCAGGCCTGACAAGAATGTATATGCAGCGCGTTCGAATACTCCCTGCCAGAGGGGGAAAGGGCAGGAAGGCCAAGCGGCCGGTCTTTTACATGCGTGAGTGTGGGACCGCACCGCCATCCTTGGGGAGGGAGCGAAAGTTTTCCGCCGAAAGCCCTTCTCGCCCTCTTTCTCTAAGCGGCCTTCTCTCAAAGCCCCTAACAGATCACGTATGACAACGAAGTGTATTGTGGCATGTATGTGCTTTTTCCACGCGTTATTAGAAATCGGAAATTATAATTCCGTGAATTATCAAATGCACAGCTCGACTGATATTTTGATAAACATTGAGAAGAAACTGGCAGCAGTTATTTTTTGTGACTCGTTTGGAGAGCAACCGGCGCTTGTATGCCGGTCCCGTAGGAGGGCTTAGCGAGTCTCGTTGAATCTCGGGAAGTCTCGTACGGTGCCCGGATGTTCTCGTTTCAGAGCCCGGATGAGTGGAATTCAGTGCCCGGATGATTGCTCTCGGTCTCGGCGTGACGTCACCACAATGCCGACAACGGGAGCTAAAAGCATTTCATGCTTAAAACTGCTTGCCATAGTTACTACAAACTTTTGGTAGGAGGAAATTGTTAGAAGCAAATCGGGTAGTGTTGGAATTGGTGAGTGTGGAAGATAAAAACTCAACTGTTGGTAATTGGTTGTTGATGATTCTGAAGAACAATATACCTAAATGAAGTTTGATGAGCTCTGAAACAGTTAGGATATTGTTCATATGGAGTAAAGATCTCGCATTAGTAATACACGGGCTGGATGTAATAATTGTTATAGCTTTATTCTGGATTACCTGAGTTGATGCAAGGTGAGAGCTGTATTTCCCCAGCATGTTAAGCCATAAGTGATGTGACTATGTATAAATGAGTGTTATAACTCGTGTAAGCTCGGGTAGTAAATCGGGTTGCTAGGCAACGGTACAAGATCGTACGTACGCACGGTGACAAGATTCTTTGTCGGTGTTGGTGAGCGCATGAGTGTTCTCGCACTAATAGCACCCCTTTTTCCTGTTTTGGTTTCCACTCCTTCAAGGGCGCTTGGGCTTTACGGAAACTTCAAAGAAACGCCGGCAACGCACCTAGAAGACATTAAAAGTGTTGCCTTTATCAGCCTCCATAGCTGTCGCACCTTATCAGTGCAATGCGGAAAAAAAAGGCATAGTGACTCGAGCGTTTGGTAGCAGGCGTAGGCGCACTTTAGCCGTGCGCCGACACCATCCAGGCAGAGTAATCCTCGGAGATAAGTCCACACTGTTATCGGCAGGCGTCATCGTGGTTTTCCCTCGGTTCGTTTTTCCTCGCTTTGCCGTGTAAAGCCAGACAGTGTCGAAAAGGCTGAATTCGTCCCCAAGCTGATATGATCCTCTGCAGCTGAGCTTGGTCACTGGTATAGGATTCAGCGCTTACCTTAATTTGCACCGCTAAGGTTATTGCCATACTGGTGTGATTGCAGTTGACAAAGCGTTTAGTAGGATCGTGCGATATCCTCTCTTTAAACAGACACGTTGGCTAGTCCAAAACTGGGAAGTTTAAAAATTTGTTTTGCAGCCAGTGACCCCTCACTTAATTGCTCGGATAAGCTTCACGAGTGACAGGATGCCATATAGATATTTGACATCAGAGCTAATAGTAGGGCGTGCGCCTGAATGCTCCTTCTCGAAGATTGGCTGCGGCATACGAAGCCCTTGGGGAAGCAGTCAGAATAGTGAAACCAATACGCATAAGACCACACTGAGGAGCAGTTGAAGGGACTTTATACTTTTACTCTGTGCTTTCTAATGTCTAAGTTTCATCATAAAGGTCATTTCCTAGCACGGAGCAAAGGGTTCGAAACACAGAAAAACGTACTACGATCGTGTTTTGGACCCAAAATTATATCTTAAGCGTTTGCACAAAAATCGGAGGCACAGTTTACGCCCTGCGTCCAGGGAGGATGCCTCACGAATCAGCCCTGCCAATGCCACACGTAAGATACTACTTTCAGACAGTGTGTGTACACAATTCTGTACATGCTTTGTCAAAGGTAAGGTGCCCAAGGGGGTCGCTTTTTAAGCAGTGTACTGACTCCCTTGTTGCGCAAACAAAATAGGATTCAATGTAAAACACAGGAAGTGCAAAATAAATAAAACAACAGCCACTTAAATTTACTAGGTGGCACTGGCCACTGAAACGGTTCAAAGCAGGTCGCAGCAGTATCTGCCAACCTGCTTACCTTCCATGCCTGTCTGCCTCAGCCACATAGCATAGCTCAGAAGTGAACCTCTTGGTCTTTGAATTTTTATCGAAGACTGCGCATGGCAAACTCGCGGCTTTCTCTGAAAGCACGTTAGAGCTAACTTCAATTTTATTGTTCTGAAATGAATCGGTGCTATTGATATTAGAGCTACTATATTTTCTTTTATATGTTGGGTAGTGAATATCGTAAACATTATTTCTGAAAACTGGGAGATTAGCAACGCACACTTCATCATAACGATACAGGCAAATTCTGTCACATCATTTCATCGTGTGTTTCTCGCGTTATCTGCTGCGGGGATAACTGCGGGATTGCATTGTACCTCAAGTGCCTATTTCTATTTTTCCTCTTCAGAAGCATGTTACAGTTTGACAATTATCGTAGAGATTCTTACACAGTTCTTACACAGTTGTGTACATACCTGTAAATGATTAAAGCGTATCATCTCTTTTCAAAATTATAAAGAAACTGATCGCTTTTTTTTTTAGAACAGCGAACACTATTTCGGCAGAATACTTTTACTAGAGTCGTGACTCTTTTTACGGAGTCGTATACCCCCCGGCAGAAAATTAACAGTGGTTGTTTTGCTGTTCAAACCAAACTTATTGCCTTTCTTTATCCCTACGTAGACTTTTTAACACATTTTTTTTTAATAGCAACGGCGAGTGGCATATCTGTACGGAATCAATATCTATATTTTCACAGAGGAAACTGGCACAAGTCCACTTCACCCAGAAGTACGCTACGCAAGGTGGGAAAGAAAACATCGCGTCATCGCATACTTACGTGTAAGACGCAATAGACTACGCAATCGCCTGACGTCACCGTTGCGACGCCGTAAGCAGCCGCACCTCTGATTTTAGCCCGCGCGGACTCCTCGATGGGCCTTTCGCACCCGTTTTTTATTTAGTTTTCTCCATACGTATTTTTTCCGCCTCTTCGCAAGGCCGTGACGCGATCATGACGTCTTCTCAGCATGAACTCTATGTGGCTGCTGATGCTTTTAAAGATACCTGTTGCAAGCCTTCCGCACTACACAACTTTCAAAATCTAACAAAATATTTGTATCCACATCTTACCTTTACCGATCGTAGCGCCACCTGTAGCAGTAAAAACAAACTATTCTTGAAGAATTGTAAAGTTGCGAAGGGTTTTTAATCTCTGACGCCACATTTCATAGGCAGCGCCTCCACCTGCTATTTCCTGTACTTGTGAATGTACTTAATAAGCATGAGGAGTGATCTGCTGCTGAGTAACAATTTCGTAACTGGAGTGAGTGGAGAATTCTGAATGCGGGTAACTCGCCACAGTGACCTTAAGTGGAATATAGATAAACGGCGACGTGTCTTCCATGGCCATTTTTCGAACTAGATTTGGTACTGGGAGGTCCTCGCCTGACCTTTTCCATCACACCTCCGACTGCCAGCTACGCTGCGCCATATTGAGAGCAACATGGCTGCGCGTTTGATATCACCCCTTGAGCGCGTGGGCCGAAAATAACATAAAAACATGCGTGCTAGGCAACTATCCTACCGTAGGTCACTGATAAGGCGCCAACGGTCGCCCGTACCTGTAGCCGGCACATAGGCCGGCACTCTCCCAGAACAATGGAAACATGGCAGCTGCATATCGTCTGCTTACCGCGTTCGGTTTCGTCTGCTCGCTCGCGGCGGCAGCCATGGACGTCGAAATTTGTGAGTTTGGAATCCATCCTCTAGTCCTGAGCTTATGCCTTTCAGCATCAACGGTATGAAATAGTACACTTCTTGCTAGACCTTGCGCTCCACCTCGGCAAGATATCATTTGAAAGCCTAACGGTACTTGACTCCGTGATTGCCATTGACTGATTATGCGCAGGCTAGGTAAAGCAGCTTTGACGAAAGCTGCCAAACGAGTGAATCATTTTCGGTCCGCTACCCCAATCTAATCTAAAGCGAACTCCACGGAAAACCAGCTTGGTTGAAAAAGAAACATTTTATGCATTGCCGCGGGCTCTGCTAATGCACAACGCTTTTCGACAGATGTCAATAGCTCGCTAAGAACCTCGTTCTGAGGCACAAAGAACTCACCCTGCGTTTTTAAGAGGATCACGCTCGTCATGGAATTCGCACATAAATCCGGAGATTGAGGACAGGTTGGCGTTGATCGACAGGTTTAGCAGAACTTCTATTTGTGCTAGATGGTTCATTGTACTCGAGAAAGGAAAACAGTAGCGCCGAAAACACACACACAGCTGAAGAACGACGTGCGCTGGTCCTACGTCGTTCTTCAGCTGTGTGTGTGTTTTTCGGCGCTACTGTTTTCCTTTCTCGAGTATCTGACAGGTACATTGCTGTCTCCCAGAAGAAAAAAAATCTGCCGTATCACTCGGACGCTCTGTGTCTTTGGTTTTTGTGTCTGCAACTTTGCCGCCAGCCTTGGCGACACACACCGGCGTAGGGATGGTGTGTACTCGGCAGTGGAAACTAAAACCGCCTTGTGCCGGTCTTCTGGCGAGAGAAGCAACGTACCCAACAATTCTGGACAAAAGAGTTTTTTAACTGGAAAGAGTTTATGAGCGCAGTTTGTTCATATATTGCAAGATTTCACTACAACAATCATTATATCCGCAGATCATCCGTCAGCAGGCTTGAATTTTTTTGCTATTAACGTTTTGCTATCTTCAAAAGCGTTCACCATTGTTTTATATGGAAGTCTTAACTGCTCGGTCAGGTCAAATGTTTTAGGGGAAACCCCAAGGTGGAGTAAATTTGTTATAAGGGAGTAATTACTCATTGACATCCACCCGAGCGCAGCCATACGGCTACAGTGGAAAGCTATACAGCTTTCTCAGAAACTTCGTAAAGAAAAATTCGTCCTGGTTCGGGGTTCGAACCCGGGACCACCGCTTCACCGGAGCAGTCGCTCTACCAATTGAGCTAAACGGGACGGGAAGCTTACGGTAGGGCGAGGGCGAATTGATCAATAGCACGAAGTGGGAACTGCGATCGATGGAAACACCTTAAAAGAAAGATTTTGCTACATAACACAAGAATGGACCAATGCCTTCAATATTCCTGTACCAGTACCTTACAGTTTTCCAATATTCAAAATATTTGTCCAAGAATGTTGGAGATGTCCAACTGGAATCAAGTAAAATACACATGATGGCATGAATGAATGAAGGAAGGAAGGAGGGAAGGAAGGAAGGAAGGAAGGAAGGAAGGAAGGAAGGAAGGAAGGAAGGAAGGAAGGAAGGAAGGAAGGAAGGAAGGAGGGAGGGAAGGAAGTAAGGAAGGAAGGAAGGAGGGAAGGAAGGAAGGAAGGAGGGAAGGAAGGAAGGAGGAAAGGACGGAAGGAAGGAAGGAAGGAAGGAGGGAGGGAAGGAAGTAAGGAAGGAAGGAAGGAGGGAAGGAAGGAAGGAAGGAGGGAAGAAAGGAAGGAGGGAAGGAGGGAGGGAAGGATGCCACGTGGTTCCTGGAGAAGTGTATTCGGCTTGTAAATTATACGAATCTTAGGAACCTGAACCGTTCTTTCAAAATATTTCCGAAGTCCTTGAAAGGGTATGACATACACGTCTACACAGGCATACGTGAGGGGAAATTCAGGACAGCCGAGTCCTGTTCCGTGTTTATTTTCCCCCCGTACAGTCACGGTCGCACTGCTTATCGGCAAGACAATCGCTTCCTCGTACATTCCAGAACTAACATGCATGTTGCTACAGTTGGGAAACAGCGGTTGCAACTCTTTGTTTACTGTGCCCATGTGTCACCGGGACGTCGCTCTCGTGATTCAGGAGCGCATAGAGCTGTCGTAACTGATTCGCTTTCATATCAGATAAACCAGAATGTGCGTGCAGGATGCCAAACCCTTTGGTACAGGGCGGACTACAGCCCCGGCAGATTTATCGGTTATTCTTGGAGGGGGTGGTTGGGAAGGGGAGAAAGGTGGTCCTATCTGAATTATGCACTTCTTGAGACTTTTTTTGAACAAATGGGGTTCAGCATGATTTAACTGTATAAATTTTCTTACTTGCCACCCACACCCAGCCCCGGCCTTGCCCTTCCTATAACCATTTCAGAAAACCATTATATTCTACTGTCGAGAGAAATCTGAAGACTCGTGGAAGTATATTAGGAATTTCGCATTTCACAAAAATAACATGAGAGACTCACAAACTTTAGTAATTGGCGCACGCCCAGCACTTGCACGGGCACAGAATTGCAGCCCTATTCTTCAAAACAAGAAAAAAATTAATTTACGATCAATAAATTATTTTCTTCATCATGCAACGCTGTCTCCGCAACCAAAGGCCACCTACAGTGTACTCTAATAAAACACTCGACCGCATGACAGAAAAAAGGCGCAATGCAGAACATCGCGACGTCCACCTTTATTTCTCGTTTTTGAAAAGTGATTATCTTATTTATGCACAAAATGGCCTTACCATTTTGTCCAGCAAAGATTTTAAATGTAGCTGACAACGCTGACTTCGTGAAAACAGCTGTAGATCTTCGGAAAAAAAAAAGGTTTGGAAAGTCGCATCCACAATCGTAGACACCGTCAAAAGGGCCAGAATGTTTGCTCCTGGTATATATGCTTAGTGACTAATTACATATCTTTAGTTTGCAATCTATCTAAGAAGACAGGATTAACTTTCCTCTTCCCCAAGGCTCCTAAGGACTACCATGAACGCTGAGACCCACTACATGGCTCAGAAACAAACCGCTTGTCCTTTTACTTTTGACGAAGCCTGTACCTTTGTGAATGCGTACTGCTCTCTTTCTTAACACGATTTACGTGTTCACGTAAACCCTTGAATACAGAGTGGAACAGCAGTGGGCTGCAAAAGTAAAGCCGCCCTTCGCTGTTATCGATAACGGTAGCCCCCATAGAAATAAGATATAGACTTTTCCGATAATGCACCTTGAGTGCTAAAGTGATCCACGTGGCCCGAGCCCATCCGGTTCTTTTATAGTGGAGGCCCCCTCCGAAAGGCGGTACTACTATTACGTTCGGTTTTTCGCCCTACAAGAGGCCGTAGTGTTCGGGTGTGAATCCTGCCATTACCATCAACATCAGCCCATTCATACCCACTGCAGAACAAACGTTTCTCCCATCGATTCCCAATTAACCCTTACCTGCGCCAGCTGCGGCCATTCTAACCCCATAAGCTTCCTAATCTCATCACCCTATCCACCTCCCCTGCTGCGCTTGCCCTCTCTTCGAATCAACTACGTTACCCTAAGGGACTACAGATCCGGACCATCATGTCCATTTATTCTTCTTGATTTCAGCTATAGTCGTAAACAACTTAAGAATATAAGCGGCAAATGCCCCTCAAAGAAGGGGCCCCGCCGTGGTGGCTCAGTGGTCCCGAAAGACGCGGGTTCGATCCCGACCGCGGCGGCCGAATTTCGATGGAGGCGAAATTCTAGAGGCCCGTGTACTGTGCGATGTCAGTGCACGTCAAAGAACCTCAGGTGGTCGAAATTTCCGGAGCCCTTCACTACGGCGTCTCTCATAGCCTGAGTAGCTTTGGGACGTAAAACCCCATACACGAAACCAAACCAAACCCTCAAAGAGGACCTGCAGTCATTGGCGTCAACCGACCGCAATGATCAACCTTTATATAATCAACCTTTCAATGCCTCCCTGTTTCGCTCATCTTCTCGACTCACAAGAAACCTTACACATAGTAACTTTAATCTACCACCGAATTATAATGTTTACAACGAAAGATTGGTGCAGTTTTCAGGAGCCAAGGTTTGGAATGCTTTACCCTCAGAAATAAAGCAGTGTCATGAAACAAATAGAGAATTGCGAACATACTTTATGAGCCTTATTTGACATATGTGACAGTTGTCTTCGGTTTGTGTCTGTTGTACCATGTTGTTCATGAAAGATTTTTTTTTTTCATTCTGCTGTAAAATGCACATTATTTTATTCTTTCCTTGTTGTATGATGTATTTGGGTCTTTCGCCGTGATTTTGTGCTTTTCATTTTTCACAAGCGCTGTGTCATTGCCTTCATATATTTTGTTTCTGAACCCCACACTAGCCTCTGGCTATGGGTTCAGTCAGTGTTTTGGTAATTTGTATGGCAAAAGTAGAAATAAAATGAATGAATGAATGATGTCGTGGTTAGTACCCCTGCATCTGGTCGAGTGACATCGCATAGGGCTGGCAGGTGCAAGAGGATTAGACACGTGTTAATAAGGGAGTAATAACTTATTATAATCCACCCAAGCGCAACCATATGGATACAAGGGAAAGCTATAGAGTTTTTCAAAAAAAACATTATAGTTGACGGAAAATTCGTTCCGGTCAGCGTTTCGGACCCGGGATCTCCGCCTGTACGGGGCAGTAGCTCAACCGACTAAGCTAACAAGGACGGCAAGCATATTCTCTAAACATTGGACCAACACCGTTGCCAGTCTGCAAGCCGTTCTGGTCAGCTTATAACAATAGAGAAAAAAGTCCTGGTTAGCATAGTTGGTTTGGTTTATGGGTCTTAATGACCCAAAGCTACTCAGGCTATGAGAGACGCCGTAGTGGAGGGCTTCGGAAATTTTGACCACCTGGGGTTCTTTAACGTGCACTGACATCGCACAGTACACGGGCCTCTAGAATTTCGCCTCCATCGAAATTCGACCGCCGCGGCCGGGATCGAACCCGTGTCTTTCGGGCCAGCGGCCGAGCACCATAACCACTGAGCCACCACGACGGCTTGGTTTGCATGTTGGTAGCGCGACGGCCCTATGAGAGGCGGTGGTCCCAGGTTCGAACCCCAGACCAAAAGGAATTTTTTTTTCAACTACAAAGTCTCTGCGAAAGCTGTATAGCTTTCCTTTGTAGCCGTACAGCTACGCTTAGGTGGATGGCACTGAATAATTACTTATTTATCAAATATTACTCCATCTAGGGGGATTTACCTAAGCATTGGAGCAGCCACGGATAACCTGCTACGCCGTGAGTATATATGTTAACGCCATGGGCTGGAGGGCCTCATATGAAGGGCATTTCCTGCTATGTTCCTTTGAAATAAAGAGGAAGAAGTAGGCTTGGGCAGGGCATGTAATGAGAAGGCAGGATAACCGCTGGTCCTTAAGGGTAATGGAGTGGATTCCAAGAGAAGGCAAGCGTGGCAGGGGGCGGCAGAAAGTTGGGTGGGAGGATGAGATTGAGAAATTTGCAGGAATACGGTGGCCGCAACTGGCGAAGGACAGGGTTAATTGGAGAGACATGCCCTGCAGTGGGCGTAATCAGGCTGATGATGATGATGATGATATAGCTTTTCCTTAAGCCCCCGGTCAGAGCGAATTCCCTGCGGTGGGGCGAGATTATCCTTCAGTTTACATTACTGTCACACTCGCCAAGACAATTCCAGACAGGCTGCTTTATTTCTCCCCACCGTCTCTCATGCTTCCACCCCACCTTTCCTCCTGATTGTAACACCTGTGGCGTGCCCAGATCCACACTTTTCCACTACCTTTGGGAATGTCCTTCCCCAAAGGCAGTACCCCCCATTCCCAATCCCACTCATTCTTCCTGGGAGGCTGCTTTACGGACCGCTCAGCCCAACGACCAGAAATGGCTGGTGGATCGGGCTTTACGTGAAGCACTAGCCCGTGGACTCCTGGACCAGAAGGGGACCACCCTGGAAGATTTTTTTGTTTGTTTGTAATAAAGTTGTTTCCATTCATCCATCCACTCGCCAAGTTCCCCCTGAAACTGCCTTCCCGTACTCTTGCAGTGTACATGAGCGACGACTGTTGGCAGGGCGAGCCCGCACAGAAGCAATGGCGCCGGATCAACCTTGAGACAACGGGCAAGCAGTCCGCTGTGACGCTGAGGTCGCACAGGAAGGACTTCTCCTCCAGCCAATGCAAGTCCCGGCTACGAGTCATAAGCCCGGCGGGCTCACGGTTGACCATGTCCATCGAGGACCTGGACACGGAAGCCGACCCCAAGGAGAACTACTGTTTAGACTATATGGACGTAAGCAAAACGCCTTCGATGCAGCGGCCGCGACTGTCACGGGCTCGATTTTAAGGGCAGGGATAAAACGGCGTAAGACGAAAAGACCTTGCCGAACTATGCAAGTGACTGCGTTATCGAACCGTGAGGGTGCCGTTGATTTTTTAACACAGTGCTTAGGCATGGGTTGAGAAGACATGTACACTCGCCGAGTAAATGGAAGGCGACTTCGTCAAAAAAATGTCTTTAAATCTAAAGCATAATGGTCCATGCTTGTTGGTGCACAGTGCAATTCGCAAAATCCAAATTGGGCTGCACATACGTATTCAATATATTCAAGCTGCATGGATTTTTTTCGTGAATATTGCCTTCCACTGTCCATTTACTTTTGACGGCACCTGTACATGTTCTCGATCCACTGGAGCACATTACCTCAGGATTTCCAGCGCAAGCCTGCCAATCACGCGTTAGTGTAAAGGACGAAAAATTTGCAGTCCAGCTCGCTCTCGCTGAATCTGCCTGCCACAGGATGCATTTAAAGGCGCCGCGAGAAAAACTTCACTCAGTTTATTTTTCTTAAAGAAAAAACCAAGTGTTTGTAAGTTTGTGGTCCCGTTCATGCTTTTCCGGCAGCTATGCGATGCTATTGCATGTTAAAGAACTCCATGTGGCCGAAATCGCCCCGCTCTCCATTACGGCACCTCTCATAAACCATACACGCAGCGTTGGGACGTTAAAGCCCAGGTACCTTGTACAGGGGCCCACAGACATTTCAGGAGCACAGAAATTGAAACAAACCTTTATTGCTCGACATTCTGAGCAAGGAACCACGAACTGAGAGGTGTGTTTAGCTCTTTAATGCGCGATCTACACGGTAAGCCCTTCGATGACGCTCAACATGCGCCTCTAAGCAGCTATTAAATTAAATTAGGGTTTTGTTTTATGGTTTCGGTGTTCCGAAAACCATAGTGGACACCAGCGCCGTAACAAAATACGCATTTATTGCTGCGAAAATTGCACTTCAAATTGGAACAACCTTCTTACTCCTCGGATACGAACTAGTGACATCAGTGCTGAAGAGGGCTCCGTTATATATCAACCGTCTGGAAGTCGACGGCGCTGGTATACCCTCAGAGATCCACAACAATAAAAAATGGGAAGATAAGCAGTGGCTTTATCGCAGCTTGTGGAAATGACGGTTGGCGGCGATATTTGTATTTCAATCATTGTTATTTTGTAGCCCCACAAGCCATTACTTCAATGGAACTAGCCTCTTTCTCGATATAAAGCGTTAATCAATCAATATATATGGCCCAACTTCAATTTTCCCTCAGTGTCCCTGAGAAAACACGTTGTTTTTTTGAGGACAGGAAAGGCGCAGTAGCTGTCTCACTTCTATGTGGACACCCCGCACGCACAGCGAGGGAAGAGACAGAGGAAGAGTGAAAGAGAGAAGAAGAAGGAAAGAAGGGCCATAGTGGGGGGCTCCGGTATAATGAAAATTTCTTTCAGTGTTCCAGCTTACGCCCGTTTTCCCGAGCTCTAGATCCTTCCATTGATTAACTCCATGCAGTTACGCAACATTTAGCAGTAAACTCCTTATCACTCTCTCTCTCCGATCCCGAAGGTTCTCAATCTGGACTCTATGGTCAGCCGGTTCTGCGGTCTCCTGGAAGAAACCGTTCCCACGACGTACGAGTCGCAAGGCAACGAGCTGTACTTCAAGTGGAACTTCTTTACCGGCAATACGCGGAGAAGAGGGTTCAGCGCGGTCCTGACAGCGTTTACCGAACCAGGTAGTACATATGTGACAGCTCCGGATTAGTGCGAGACGGCACAGTTCCGACCTCTTGATGCAAGAACGCGAGTTTGTATTCGCCAGCACGTTTCACAAGTAAGCCTCTTGGGCGTTGCACAAGGCGTACGGTATCCACCTTTTTCATAACTTGTGGCGCGCTCTGGAGAGTGGCGAAAATTCGTACTCTACTGGTTGAAAGCAAACGCACGCGGGAGACGCAGGTGCAATCCGGTTCCGCAAGGAGTCAAGCTGCGCCTGCGAAGTGGCGTGTGCTTGACAGATGCTGCCATCTGTCGCATGCGCCTGTGACTAACATGAACTGCGCATGGAGCTGGCGGCTTTCTTTTCAACCAGTGGAGGTGGTGCGCATGCGCCGAGCAGCTGTATGAAAAAGGCAGATTGTACTGTACTGCAATATGCACGCGGTTCAAAGCGTACTTCGTATAATTCAGAAGCGTTACGGTTTGAGCGAGTTCTTTCTTCTTGTTTCGGAAATTTTTTAGCACACAACAGACAACATGAAAGGGGCACATGCACAGACGCAAACGTCAACTGGATTTTGTTGTGACTGCAAGAAATATATACGCTTTCACAATCAGGATGATCCGTCAGAATAAAAATAAAAAAAAAACAACCGGAGCGACATACGCGAATGATCAGCCTGGTTGCGAAAACATGAGTATATTTCTTGCAATCACAATAAAATCTAGTTTACGTTTGAGCTTGTGTGTCCATGTCCGGTCTCAAAAACTTTTACAAGTATTTCGAAAATACTTAGCAAGGTGCTCTGTACAAGGTGCGAGTGCTAAGCGACCACACCATTTTGTGTTTTAGTTCCGAAACCATACCACTGAGTACAGACACAGTGCTCCCTTGCTTCAAAGATTCCCTTCATGCAGTACTTTTTAGCGCCTTTGCAACCTCACCACGTCGTTTAGATTTTGCGCGTTTTTATTACAGTTTTAACAACCGGAGCTGTACTGCAGTACATGTGCAGGGTCTTCCATTAAGATAAACACAGGAGCACGCGATCGTGTTTAATCACACCTCAATCCGCAGAGCGTCACCCGAGATTTAATTACGTCATATTACTGTGCACAAGCCTGAGAATCGACACCCCCACACTGACGCAACTTTTGCCTGCTTGTTAATTAGCAGGTATCCATCATTAGGCTCATACGTGTTCGCCCTAGAATAGGACTACACTCTACTCCGAGCCAGCCGGATGCCTAGTGCGCATGCGCAGCAGTCGCAGGTGAGCGTCTCCGCAAAGCCACCAGGTAGCAGAGTGGTTGGGTGTACCAACGCTTGTACGCCTCCACTACGCTAAAAATTCTTTATCAAATTTTATTATCGTATTTGATTCATAACTGCACAGCAACTAAAAGAGGACGGCAGATAAAGAAGACCGAGCAAAAAAGACTTCATTCTGGTCAAATTTAGACTTAGAGATGTATAACCTTCCACCATAAGGACCATGACCAGCTGGTCGGTGAGGGCCGACGACGGCAACACCAACCAGTAGGGAGGTGGGGAGGAGGGGGTCAGGGTAATAGACACATTTAGCACACTGTGTACCGTGTTACCGTTACCGGAGTACCGGCAGCCCGCGCGCCATCAGTGGGCATGCGTAGGTCTCCGTGAGGGCACCAGATGGCGACGCGTACCCGACAGCTGTAAAGTAGACAGCTGTGACAGCTGCGCGGGCGCCTATTGCTTGACCAATCAGCGCATGCGAACTGGCGGTGGGCGGGCGGTATGCTAAAGGAGTCTAATGGGGGGTTGTAGAGCTGGCGGACAGGGGAAAATGATGAGCTCCACATCTGAATAGTGAACTGAGAGAGAAGTGATCAGAGGTAAAGACGCACTGGAGTAACGAGGGTGTTCAGCCGGATGGCCCAGAAGGTGTGTAGTTGTGCTGCAATTAGGCTTCGAAGGGAGGGGCACAGAAAATGTCTGTAGTGAGTGCTGAAGTTGTTGGTAGTGCCGTCTGACGGTAATACATATTAGGCGCCGATTGTTGCGAGTGCTAGAAAGAATAATTGTGGTCAAATATTTCCCCTCATAAATCCTCACAGAAAATGGCGTAAACTGTACGAGTAACAGTACAGGAAAAGACAGCCTCTTCCTGTGCGACAACGGACGCTGCATCGACAGCAGATGGCGCTGCGACGACAGGAATAACTGCGGCGACGCGTCGGACGAGAAAGGGTGCCGAGGTGAGACTCTAATTTGAAAGCAGTGTCTGTTGTCGACCCGAAGACTCCAATAGCCCTTACTTGGAGCGGAGATGCAGTGATATAGAATTCTCACGAAAGATAGATCACTGATTTAAGCATCTCTTATCATCCGGAAGAATGAGGTGATGATCATTTGGCAGACATTCCCAGGTTGTGAATAGCAGCTCACCAGCATCCCTCAATCGAAGTATACGGCAGTTATATCTTCACAGTACTCATATCGGGCCGGAACTTGGAGGCTAGAGAAAAGGATTGAAATTAAGTTAAGGACAGCGCACTGAGCTATGAAAAGGAGAATGATAGATGAAACGTTAAGAAGAGAGCAGAATGGGACAGGGAACAAACGCGAGTCAATGACATACTCAAGAAAATGGTATGGCCAGGGAATGTAATGTGAAGGTAAGATAACCAATGGCCGTTAGAGGTAACAGACTGAATTCCAAAGAAGGCGAGCGTAGTCGGGGGCCGCAGAGTGTCAGGTTGGGGGATGGCATCAGGAAGTTAGCGGGGATAAGGTGGTCGCACCTGGCACAGGACAGGGCTAATTGTAGGGATATGGGAGAGCTAGAGGCCTTTGTCCTGCGCTGTACATTGTAAGGCTGATGATGATAGTGTCATACGGACTCTAGTTTGGAGCTTTTGTGAATCCGGCTATGACGAACAGGGACTCACGTGGTCTTGACCATGCTAGAGAGAAGGTGGGCCGATAATTTCTTGATAATCACAGAGCGAACAAGGGAGGGAAAGCCTCAGGCTGCTTGCCGACGTTTCGACAAGAGGACTTGTCTTCGTCTAGGCAAAGCGTTCATCATTGGCGGACCGCAGCGGTGGCCTAGTGGTTACCCGTCCGCCTCGCATGCGGGAGGTGCAGGGTTCGATCCCCAGTACCGCCGGGTACCCACCGGTGATACTATGGGTATAAGCTTCTCCTGGCCTGGTGCTCGGCTTAAACAGGGTGAAATGCTTGGAAATGGGTCATTGGCCCCAACTTGAGCAAACGAAAATACCTTGTGGTATGGCGCTCTTTTGGCCATAGATACCCTTCCGCCATAAAAATTCATCATCATCATCATCGTTGGAAGGGTATAAATCGCTCCCGGGAGGAAGGCAAAGTGAGTGGGAGGGGGCGCGAAGTGGGAAGGGTGTTAATGAGTAGGGTGAATCTTGTCCAAGCATGATGGCTGCTAAACAGTATGAACCAGTTGACCTGCAAGACTGTAAAAGAAAAAATGCCAGTGGTCTTGGCCAGTAGAATGGCACTTTTGGATGACTCAGAGGGGAAGAAATAATGATCAGTACGTTATAGAGTCTACAGAGGAATGGTGAAGAGTCTGGCACACCTGGTAGCAGTTGCGACAAAAGTGTGAAATAAGAGGTGCTCTAGCCCTCGGTCGTATGAGTCAGCTGGCTCTGTAGGTACGGTACACAGCTTATTCCAACGCAGAATCTTTAGCTCAGAGCTAAATTCGGCCCTCCAGTTAAAGCCCGACCACGCGTCACTAATCAAACTGAAACTCGCTTCAAGGTCTCGCCCTTGCCGTGCCTCCTCGTTGTTAAAGGGACTATGAAACAAATTAATTGAGATTACGTAAAGATAGGCAATCCATCACTCGTCACCCCAGCGAAAGAATTTTCGAGCTAGCATGAATAACAACGAAGTTATAGACGATTAAAAATCACGCTCCTCCTCTCCCCCCTCAACTCATACACGCGGAGCACCAAGAAAAAATAAAGAAAACAGCTCCGGGACTGGGCTCCGCCCATGAATACGTCATTCGCTGACGTTCGGTTTACGACTTCGCTCCCAACGAAGACACCAAACGGCCCGCGAATTTTAAAAAACGCGATTTTTAAAAAGCCATAATAAATTGCCGGCTCAGTTCCAAAGACTCATACTTGGTGTCAGTGCTTCTGAGCATAACTTCTAACATTTGCAAGCGGCTTTTAATTCTTTTCATGGTCCCTTTAAGCGCCAAGCTGGGATGCACACAAGCGGAACCCGATATTTCAGTGACTTCCAAGCCGACCGGCATCGCGGCTTGAGGACGATGAGGAGAAAGGATCGCTGTAACACAGTGTTGCTCGCTGCCGCTAGGCAACCCAATCTTCGCCGCTATTGCAGCGCCTTCGAAGGCCCGCACGGAGCACTTCCACTCGCGGGGTGCTGGTTCCTTTTGCATGCGCTAAGCTATTATATACTCTTCGGGCGGATCAATCAAACTGATCGCCTGATTTTTTTTTTCAGGAACGGACCAGTACAAGGTCATCCTAACCATCTGTGCATGCCTCGCGGTGGTCATCATTGCAGCCATGGTGGCCATAGGCATGTGTTTGAAGTTGCGGAACTCTCCGCGCCGTGGCGCGACAGTCGGCAGGCGAGCGCCAGTGTTCAGTATACCGGTCGGCCGGCAGAACTCGAAGTCATCCGCTATACAGTCAAGCATCGAACGTTGTCACAGCAGCGCCTAACTCTTCAGTACATCGTTACTAAGCTGTTGCAGCGATGGCTTGCAGTACAGGAAAGGTCGTTCCATCGTCGTCAACTTACCTCAACTTATATAGTTATAAAATACGAAGGGAAGAGACTGACCAGCACGACACCGTTCAACTTTGGAGCCCGCCGCACAAAGGGCAACTTCCCTCGTGGTTATGTTTAATTTATAGACGCTCCCACGAAGTCGTCAAAACCATCGTCACAGTAGGCAATGGGCTGTGGGAAGCGCCTGCCACAGCCTGCACCTGGAAGCGGAAAGAGTTGACGTGCGAATCTCCCCGGGCCCACGCGCTTCAAGCAGTCCAAAAACCATCTGCTCCGAAGGTCGTGAAAAGGCCCGTTTAATCTTCCTATTACCGGCAGGAGAAACCCATTGCTCTTTCTGATGTGTTCTGCAAGCAAGATGGCGGCGTCCTGGACAAAGCGTTCTGAACGGCAAAACAAGACATGCGGACATGCTGAAATCTCATTCGTGACGAGTCCGAGACTTATATATACAGTGGAACCTCGTTATAACAAAACGGTTCATAACGAAATAATTAATATAACGAAGGAATGACGATTCCTTTTAGAAACTTGGTCAACACGCGCCAGGGGTGCGCAATTTTCACGGAAACAGCTACCAAGCGATGTGGAGGTGGCATCCGCCTAGCGTGAACAAAGTATGTGAAGCAACTTCAAGCAGCGCCTCCTCCATTTAAATGAAAACCACATCTCGGATATATCAAACCCGGAAATATCTAATTATTGTTTATATCGAAAAGTCAGGACATCCCCTTGAAGATCTCGTGCAAATGTATAGTTCTTGCTCGCGTTTGTGGAACTCATGCTCGGCCGAACACCGGGTAAATCTAACAGAACGCCACGCCCCTGCAAGCGGCGCTTCTAACGGCACTCTTCGATCACATTTCGTGCGCGGAGACGGGTAAGCTGCGAAGCCTTCGACACCCGACGGCGACGATAGTGCCGTGAAACCGAGTGACAAGGTGAACATGGGGGTGGGCTTGATCGTGGCCTTCGGTCTGTTTCATTTTACAGGCCACATCGCTGTCATGCGGTGAAACTAACTAAAGCCTAGCAGCAGAGAGAGCAATTAAAACCGAGCTGAGCCCGTGAGGCTCCGCCTTCATTTCAATGGCCCTCGCCTGGCGTGCCAGAGGCGTCGGGGAAACGAAGTGAACCTTGTTATTATTTAATTATTCTATATACAGTTTAATGGTAACAAGATTATACATCTTATTACAGGCAGTGTCTATAGTCCCAAGGCACCATCCGCTGCGGCTTCTATGCGAAGCAAGTTAGGCCTAGCAATGAATAGCGAGCGATGCGCTACCAATTCGCCAAGGCTCAGCATATCGCTGCTTCTTCGCTGCAAGAAGCGTGTCTCAAGAGTGGGTACAATGCATTCTTGCTTCTATAGGTTGCAGATAAACTTATCTACTGGTATCTGGGTTCGACTTTACGGGACCCTTTACGATTCCTCTTATCGCTTACTCGCCGCGATGCGGCGCCACTAACGGAAAGCGATGGCTTACATCATACCGCGAACCTTTGGAATGGTTTGCACAAAAAAAGAACCTTCGTCACCTAGTTGATGTTTATGCCGCTCGCATGGAGGAAGGCAAAAATTTAAGTGGGGGCGTTACGTCACGTTTTCTTAAGCTGCAAGTGAGGGCTTCATGCTCGTCGTCTCGGTGCGCTTGCGCATGCGCGGTTTTCGCCGCATGACAGGCAAGCAGACGATCTCATCGTGCGAAGCCGCTGGCAGCTGACAGGCGCGCCGGTGGTGCAGAGGACGCCGCCAACGCCACTGCGCGATGAACCAAAGAATCCCAGGAGTCCTTGCGTGAACACGTGACTTCCGGTACACATTTTGTCATGCAGCTCGCACAGTGAGGACCTCTCCTAGCCTTTCCCTCCTCCACGGCTGCTCGTTATTTACCGCTCTCCCCTTCTCACAGCACATGCGGAGCAGGGTGTTACACTCTATAGATGAATAGGCCTATACGGGAGTAAAAATGAAAAAAGGCGTCCTCTAGTGCACTTTTTTGTAAAAGGGTGTGCGCTAGAGGGCGGCTTACTCCCTTCTGTTCAGAGTGTAGAAGAGAGCCGAAGAATGGGTGTTAAGAGAGGGCTTGATCTGCCGACATCAGTTGACCCGGTTGCATTGAAATGGAGGAGGCGTGGCTTGAAGGGTCAATAAAAAATGCTTACAGTTGGAATGTGTCATCGCTTGAAGTCCAGTACACTTGGGTGAAGGTGTTACGAGCGATCTATAGGCCATTTCCAGAGCATTCTGTGCAGGTGTTTTGTTGTTTGCGCTTGTTGAACGCGCTTCAAGCCGTCAGTGACGCCTTTGAACGTCACAGCACCACCGACCCGAGAAGCGAAAGCAAAACTTTTGTAAACAGTTTGCAACGTTTACAAAAGAAATAAAGACATCTCAAGTCAGATATGTGTGTAAGTAATATCCTGCGAGGAAAGTACTGCGAAAATGACAAAATTCCATTTTGGCTTCGTTGATTGGGGTTTAACGTTCCAAAGCGGCTCAGGCTATGAGAGACGCCGTAGTGAAGGTCTCCAGAACCATATTATTAAGCGAAACGAGTAAAGAAAAACCTGGAGGCGTAACGTCATGGATTAGGTATATTGCGCGTCATTGCATTTGTTCACGCGATGTCCAGCTTATAAAACCTGCAGTAATCTCAGCCTTGTGAATAAATCAGGGCTCTCAAGCTTGTACGAAAGGCCAGGCATTGAGCTATAAACTATGCTCTACAAGACTCAGCAGCGCGCTATATCTGCGCCTTAACAGGCTTGAAAGCAGAAATCTCCGCGACGACCTCTTTGCGTGTAATGACGATTGGTCGAGCTCAAGGCGCAGCTAACATTACGACATGCGACCAGCTGAAACGCAGGCTTCACGAACAGGTTCTTTTTGTGATAAACATTAGCTATAAAAAGGTATTAAACCCTCGAGTAGAAACAAAATGATATGGAGAATGAGGCCGAATGAATCAAGTCCGAAACGGACCGATGATGAAGTCACAATTGTCCACCTATAGTATAAGAGGTTTGAGTCAGAACAGGCAACAGGTTACCCATTTGCCGTACGGCATCAATTCCTACGCCATTGTTACTGGACATCGTCTGAGGTGAATCGCTTTTCCGAGAAGATACGCTTTCTGCGCTCACAAAAAAAAAAAAAAACGGTCTCAACCGGATTTTTCTGAAGGGCGGGTTCAGGCTCGGACATTGTAGCACATCTATTCCAATTCCACTTTAAATTTCGCTCTTACTGAAGACGCCACGCCCCATTTTCGCCCATAAAATAAACAACATAGTCAAATATAATCAGCCTTTCATTGCCTCCCTGTTTCGCTCATCTTCTCGACTCACAAGAAACCTTACACATAGTAACTTTAATCTACCGCCGAATTATAACGTTTACAGCGAAAGATTGGTGCAGTTTTCAGGAGCCAAGGTTTGGAATGCTTTACCCCCAGAAATAAAACAGTCTCATGAAACAAATAGAGCATTGCGAACATACTTTATGAGCCTTATTTGACATATGTGACAATTGTCTTCGGTTTGTGTCTGTTGTACCATGTTGTTCATGAAAGATTTTTTTTTCCTTCTGCTGTAAAATGCACATTATTTTATTTTTTCCTTGTTGTATGATGTATTTGGGTCTTTCGCCGTGATTTTGTGCTGTTCATTTTTCACAAGTGCTGTGTCATTGCCTTGATATATTTTGTTTCTGAACCCCACACTAGCCTCTGGCTATGGGTTCAGTCAGTGTTTTGGTAATTTGTATGGCAAAAGTAGAAATAAAATGAATGAATGAATGAATGAATGAATGAATGAATGAATCGGACCTTGGGAAAGCGGGGCGTGGTCGCGCCTCAGGCACTGAGCAAGGGCGAAACATGTGGGACGAGATCGCAGTAGAATCGCTTCATTATCCTGGCCCCGGTACATATTGCGGAAATGGAACCAGTCTTATTACTGGTACATGCTTTGATCGTGTGCAGTCTGCAGGAAAAAGTTCATGGGATACAGGAAAAAAATACGAGGAGAGGCGCCCTTACGCGACAAGGCGAACTGGCCGGCGTAGTGTTGCTTTCGCAAAAAAACGTAGTCACGCGAGCCATTCGCCTGAAATGCTTGCAAGCAGGGGGCATGTACACTGCCAGCCGAGAGCACCGATTCCAGGCGACTGGGTCGCGAAAGAACTGCGCACACTATCCCGTAAATTTCTGCTGCCTGCCGACTGTATACGTCATAACACCCAAACCCATCTCAGCATTAAAGGTTTGGCTTAACGTCCTAAAGCGACTCGAACGCCGTAGTGAAGGGCTCCGGAAATTTCGACCATTTGGGGTTCTTTGCACCGTGCACTGACATCGCACAGCGTTAACGGGGCTCTGATACACCTTTAGAGGAGGGTACATCAACTCTCTCAATCACTGCATTGCGTTGTCATGAACACCTGAGCCAAGTAATACACTTCTACACGCAGCAGAGCACCCGCCGCGAAAGTTGCCGAGCCCATCCCGGCGACTTTTTTCATGCTCGCACCCTCCTCCGTCGCTCGCACCTGCCAGTGGTGGAACTGGCTTCTTGTAGCAGCTTTTGTAGCAGAAGAAATCGCAGTTTGTAGCAGCAATTTTAAGTTTTGTAGCAGGAAAAATGGCATTTTGTAGCAGAATTCGAGCTTTTGTAGCACTAAAAAAAAAAGCTTCGTACCAAAATTCCATGCCAAAAAACAGTTATTTTAAATAAAGAAGCTTTGTTGTATTTCTGGAACAGGCATTTGCTCAGACGTTTTTAGCAACCACAGCCATGCAAGAGCAAGCTTCAATCCCAAATGCAGTTTAAAGTGCTTGGTTCCTTAAAAAGAGCCGAAAATAAGCAAAACAGGAGGTTCTCCTAAAAACACTGCCGTTTTTATTCAGAAGAGCGACATAACGAAATGCTCAACAGAACTATAAAAAATGATACCGTTCTTAAAACAAACTTTCAGGTAATATTTCTTTCCTTTTCTTGATCACTCCAGCTTAGACAGTGCCGCTGCGAGCTTTTCCTGTCCATTCTTCAGAAGGGCTTGTCCACTCTCAACGTCTGCAAAATGTTTAGACTTGACACCTTTTGTGAAAAGCAGCTCAGCATTGGTGATCATATTCCTGGCCAGTCTGATCTCTTCTTGTACCTTCTCTTCATTCTGACCTCTTTTCTGGGTGTCTTTGTCCTGTACAGTGGTGAGCAGCCTTGTCTAGAGCGCTTGAGCAGTGCGCACTTGGTAACAAAAACCGAAATTAGAGAGCAGCCCCTCATTACAGGGAAAAGTTTTCGTGCCTGCTTTGTTTACGAGGCTATCTGGCGCTACTTCCGTGCAAGCGTTGCAGCTGGACCCTAGAGGCTGCCACAAAATCTGGATTTGTTTGCAAGGAAGTGCACCGCCCGAGCGCTCTAGACAAGGCTGCTCACCACTGTACATCAGTCTTGTTTCGCTTGTTTCGCACGGGTCTCTTCTCCTGCATCCGCCTCCAACCGTTGCAGCTGACGCTTCCGCGATCCTTTCACCGCTCTGATTAATCCTTGGTCATAGGAATGGCAGCTGGATTTTCTGCCCGATATAAGTTAGTCATAAGTTTTGTTGCCTTTCAGCTTTGACAAAGACATCGAAGACGTGAAGTGTCCATCCACAAAGGCAGTGCACTGACAGCGGTCCCTTTGGTCACCTTCGGTTGCAAAGCAGCGATGGCGATGTGGCTCCCGGCAGATGCGTTGCCGGAAGTGTTGCCAGCAGACATCAGTTTTGGTTTCACGGAAATGTGTTTCGGTTTCGTTCTCGGCAGAGTTATTGGAGTTATTCAGAGATATTTCGGCGCAGGAGTGGCGCAAAAGTAGGCAAAAAAAAACGATTTTGTAGCAGCATGTAGCAGGATTTCCCATTTGGCGCAATTTGGCGCAATTGGCGCAGCAGTTCCACCAGCGTATACAAGTTGAGAGGTGGCTATTGGTTAGGTTCTTTCATACGACAGGCAGCAGCCATTGCCGCGGCCGATAAGCCGGGTAACTCCGGCGGGTCAGGAAGCTCCGCCCCTCGGTGGTGGGGCCGGGGGAGGAGCGCCGACCTTCCAGCGTGCAAAAAGTGACTGGAGAAGAGGGAAAGGCGCGAAGACGCTGAAATTCAAGTTCTGACTACGGAAAACTCTGCTTCCACAAAGCACAATAAAAAAAAATTGCTTGACAATATTCGTGAAGCACCGTGCTTCAACACCCTAGGCATACCGCACGGTTTTGCAGATGGCGAAAAACTGCGAGCAATGCGTAAAAGCTGTTGAACGCTCATGGCGCGTACAAGTGCTCAAAAGATAATTTACACAACTCTGAACGAGTCCAATTCTTGCACCTCGCGGCGACGTCTGGTGTCTCGCTCTCCCGTGCCAAATCCTGCCTCGCGACGTCACAAGGGCTCGCCAAATACCGCGAGGACGTTCGCAGAGAACGCATGCGGAGGAGTGTGTTAAAGCAGTTGACACTGGTCCACGGTACAAGGCTTCCTGTGTTACTCCACTGGCCAATCACAATGTTTTAATTTATTAAATAAGCCAGGTACCAAAATTTTAGTTTTTTTTCTCTTGCAATCAGCTTCTTGTCCAGGTGACAAGAAAGGTTTTAACAACGGAATGCTTTTTGTTGTGGAGGAATTCTGTGTGGCGGCCTAGAGTGCAGGCGGAGCTTCACTGCAGCCACAGTCCATTATTATATTAGGCCAGCGGAGTAATACAAGGCACTGTGGACAAAATCAGCTTTGTGAAGTTGAGACGATGGCACTCGAACAAGTAACCCCAGACAAACCAAACCAGACCAAACGTCCCGAGGACGTCCTCAAATGGTCAAAACATTCTCGTCCCGAACAGGAGATTTTTTGAATGCATCAAAAATGAAGTCATGAGGGTGTCTTCAGTTTGTACTTTGCTGGAAGACTCAAGATGAAAACTCAAATGTCCAACAAAAGTACTATCGCAGGACAACATTGTCGCATTGCACTCAGATAAAACCACCTTTATCTCTTGCACTCAGCTTTCATTACTTACAAACTGCAGGTTAATTAAACTTCTCTTCAATAGCTATCTCATGAAGGAAACCACTGAGACTGAAAAAATTGCATGCTTTGAGATATTTCAGCTTTTAAACCTGGTCTTACGTACTGCATGCTTCTGGTGGTGTTGGACGAAGATTTTTGGGCAACTCGTCTGAACGGCTTTTCCATTCAGGTGGCAGAATTCAACTCCAGAGAGAGTTATAGCCACCGCTGTAGAAGAGACAAAATTAGGGTGGGCGAGTAAAAGCACTCGGAAAAATAATAGCGCCCGGCCCACATCAACAATTCTTTGGTGTCAACAAATGCGGTGAACAAACCAGTCAGTTCTTAAGCACGGCAAAACTTTCGCAAAATTTGCCAGAATTCAAGTCAAAAGAATCTAAGAGAAAGCTGTTTCACAACACCTGTGCACATCTACAATAATTAAGTCAATAATAAAAAAAAAAAACGCGCGGCATAAAACGTGGTGTTAGTCACGAAAGGTAGAATAAGTTACAGAAATGCATGGAGCCCGGTTGCGTGTAAAAAGTCACATAAGCTTCGGGCGTAAATGTTTTTAGTTACCCACAGGTTCAAACTAGAGTCATTGTTTGCAGACATATGGGAAAAACCCACATTTTCGGGGCTTAAATATTCATCTGACGTCCTGTAAACAGGAAATCTGAGGATGTCCAGAGGACATAGAGGCTTGACAACAAGACTAACCGAGGTCTTGTTGAGGATCAGTAGGGGACAATCTCTGGATAACACAATGTCCTCAAAAATAACCCCCAGGACGTCTGAAGGATGTAGTTTTGTTTGGGACATTATGGACTGGCATTTGAAACTATTCAGTTAAGGTTTCAGCAATGTTTTGCATTGCTTGAGTAGTTACTGGGTCTAAACACTCCCACTTGTACATCAATCACACATTTGCAATGCAGAACCGATGAGCACAAAGATGAAATCACCGGATCACTTATTTCATGCTTTTAGGAGCTGATGCGCTTCATGCATGCAGCCCAAAAGCACTGAAAAAGAGAAGATGTCAAAGAACATCAACAACAACTTTTGTATATCCTTTTATTTCGGCGCAATATGCCCCTTCAAGATCAATAAATAAAATCGTCAACTCAATCACTGCTCGAACTGGCCACTATACAAAACGCGCCGCATATGTAACACGCAAAGAGAATAAAAAAAGAAGAGCTCACAACTAATTTCGCATTGCATTGTGTGGCATTTTAATTGCGTGTAGAGGTCGTAAACAAAACGAACTGGGACGAAGCATAAAGCAAACTAGGGCAAACGGGCACTGCCGACGAGAACAGCGCCCCTCGCTGAAAGCGCACGTGAAAATTAACCTCCTTCCATTTTGCACTTGTCCATATTCCTCTCAACACTTCTCACGCCACATTTCTGCCTCCACTACTTATGAACGTGACTGTCCCTGTCTGAAGCACACAGTGGCATTCTTCACAGCTATCACTATCCGGTGTTGCACTGAACAGCATCATAACGGCTCAGTTTATCACAAGGCAATATGAACCGGACCAGGGTTGTCCGGCATTCTGAAGGTCTGGCTTCGAGACCTAGTCTAGTCTAGTCGAATGACTCAGACTAGAGCCATATTAGGCGTATGGGTATGCGAAAAAAAGAAAAAAAACATGCAGGTTTCATCTGCTTTTAAGTCTCTGCATGCCCAAGTGGTTGTGACAAACATCCAAAACCTTCCGTTTAAGCAGAGATCGACCGCCCATTACAAAACACATGTTCAGCAGATTCCCGTTAAGAGAGTGCATGCCAGCCGCCAGTCATTCTTTACACATTGAACAGCAGACATTTTTTTCTCACACCAAACCTCTCGTGAAGCAGATGATCCTCTGCCTGGTAGCATTTCTCAAGCCCACAATGAGCCACACATCCGGAGGCAGGCTGCAATGACTCAGCATGCAGCTTCAGAAATCCAAAGCCTGTGTCGCAAGGCACACGGTTGGTAGGAGCCTCCAAACAATGCTCCTAAGCCTACTTTCCACACCACTCACTATAACCACACCAGAAAACCGGTCTTAACTCGAACGTGCAAATGCGGAGCATTCCAAACATACTCAAATCCTCCGCAGGACTGTAGGAAAGTTAGAACAAAATGCACTTGTAGGAAGATGGATCTGTCACCACCAAAATGGCTGCTAGCCGTCCCCACAAAAAGAGCTCACCTAAGCTCCTACATCGCTCTTGCACGGCTTTCCCTCCAGGATAGTTTAGTTCAGTAATTACCGGCTTAGACGGCACTTCCGTTTCCCTCTAATGTAAGTTTGTCCAGGCCATAGTAGAGTGGTTTTATCAGCAATCTTGCACCTCTCCGCACCCTTCTAACATACTGTGACTCAAGCAGCCCAGGGTTGCAAACATGCCAGAGTTCACCAAGGCTACACAAAGCAATCACACACACTGAAATAGGTTCAAATACCTCGGTTGCCTCCAACGCCTCAATGGACTTGTGTTCAGCATCAACTCAAAAGCCTCCTAGGAGAATGATCTGAGCAAAACATAACCACCATGTCTACTAACAGCCACATCACTGATAGGCACAAGTTATTTGTATTACAAAAGCACACCTCTGAACTGTATCTGTGAAAAAAAAAGAAAAAAAAAATCTTAACAGCGCTGGTCTTTTCAGTGTGTAGACAAAGGCATGGCAGGCAGCAGTACAAAATCGTGTCTTAGTGGCTGTTACACCCTTAAAGGAACGATGTCGTACTCTCTTACCTCAATACTTTAATCCCTTAGTAATTATACCCGTAACAAATGGTAATAATTAAACCTCCATGGCAAAGTGGACAGTCCAAGTCAGTAATCTAGCTTTCTAGCGCTAGCAGAGACAAAAGGCACATGCCAGCTTCCTTGCATTAATTACCGGAATGCAAATGAGGCGAAGGCTGAAGCTGAGCCGCGAGCCTCGTTTGCGTGATATGGTGAAAGGAGACCGGAAAACGACACGCTAATTGGCACAATCGAAGCCATTTCTCCACACGCAGCCATTTTGCGGTAATCGAGTCGACAGAATGTGCCCCAACTGGGGAGACAAGAAAGCAACACTGAGTGAAAACCTCTGCATTCGTCGCATACCAACTAAATTGCGGTAATGACGTTCAGGATTGTCCCATGTTCGACCCCCTGGGAGAAGACTAGGCACAAAGAATCACTGTGCAACTGGCTTTCGGATGATCATTTTGTGAACACACGATCAACAGAAACCACCCGGGTTCAAAACAATTTACCTGTGCCGATATAAGATGTGACAGGCTTTAATGTATATCCACAGGCTGACATGTAGACTTGCAACCATTTTCATTTTGTCCGGGCAGGGCCACAAACGATACCAAAGGCTGAAAACCGGAAATGAACTTTATAATACTCTCTGGACTCCTCAGGCCAGTCAAGCACACAATGATGACCATGCAAATGATGCAGCAATACTCAGACCACAAAAATCTGACTGGTGACTTTATGCAATTGGCTCCCAGGTAGTTTAGTTTAGGTTGGATCAAACTATAATTCACACATATAATAACCGATATATAATACTTGAAAAAGTAAAGACAGACAATTTGCAAAGCTATTGAAATAAAGACTTAAAGTCCTAGGGCAGTGGTCGTATCAATGCTTTTGAAGAGGAATAAAAAAAACTGCACAAATAATTTCACCAGACTAGCCTGAACTGAACCAAGCCATCATTTGGCAGAGGCAAAACATCCTTTTGACCCCGCAAACAATCAAAAAACAGCAGCTTGAAGACCTCAGAAGCAAAGACAAAGGGTTTAAAAAATGCTGTTTAGACTTTTAAACTTGCTGTTAGTTACCAGCAGAACACTAGGGCACTGACAACTGGGCACAATGTTTCCAGCTAACATTGCAAATTAAAAAAAATCTGATTAAAGCACTGGGTTGATCTCAAATGATTCAGCTATGAAATCCCGACAAAATCTTCGGTGGCCCGTTTAAACAATCTCCAACTGAATGCAGCGTAAGGCAACCATATCTTGCAATGAATAACAATCAGTAAAACTTATACACATTCACTAGAAACTGAACAGAACGATTAATAAAGCAATTTCCCCGAGGAAACGCTTGGTTCAATAAAAACGCTTATATCACCCAAAGGCATTAAATAATTGCCTACGTAAAAATACTAAAACCAGAAGGAGATGGTGTCAGGCTTTTTTATATTTCCCTTTGAGGTCGGAAGCGATGTAATCCTAACAGATCCCCCAAATTACGGACTTAGCAGTGATTGGTCACTTCCATTACGTGCACACCACGCAGCAACTCTACTCCAAAGACCATGAATACTCACACACACAGTTTCATTGAACGACATTGCCAACAATCTCTATTCCTTAGATTGCTTGAAATTGTATTGAAGAAAATCTTTCATTAACTATTGTTCTCGATAACTTTATCATAATTTAGCAGCAGAAACCTCCCTGTAAACCTACAGTCATGATCAAGTGCCTTCAGACTGCAGGGTTTGCTTTAGAGTCCGGTAGTTAGGCAGTTAAAGCACACCTGAAGCTTCAAACCTCATGAGTGGTGTTAAAAAGGCTTGTCCTCAGCCCTCTAGACCTTTCGGGTTGCAGGGGTGCTTTCAAGGGGCCTACTTCACAACTCAAAAGCAATTCCGTTGGCCCGAAATTTTGACGAAAGCTGTATTTTCAAGACAATTTACTTACTGTGCACATCGACAAATCATGACTACACGCAGCACACAATGGTGAATGAATACCTGCTTTTGAGATCTCGTAAAACTTCTTGTCATTCTTGAGAGGAACAGCGTTTTCTGCTGAACAACACTACTCGTGCAGCTTCACTCGGGATGCCAGAGCGAAAAGGCGCTCAAAGTTTTTAAGAAGCGGAACAAAAAATGCGTGTGTGTTGATCGCGAGAAGTAACCAGTTGAATAACACAAAACGAACAAGAAAAAAACATGCCACAAAGCAAGGCGGCGACAAACGAAAGCAGACAGGCATGTAAAAGAAATGGGACGCGTTTCGTGTGCGCAGCTCAACATTTCTTTGACACAGAGAGAGAGGGACTGTGATGACAGTTTGCACCGGGATCCGCAGCTGACTTCTTCGAGCTTGAGGGGAAGAGGTCGTCAAGTCCACACACGAGACTTTAGAGTGGCCTCTGCTGCCGTCGTTGCCACCGTGACGCCAGTGCTGACAGCTGCTCGAGCTCACCCTCGCATGTTGTTGCCTCACAGTCACTGGGGGGTTCTTTCACTGGTGTCCTTCTTTGAAAAAAATACCACTAGGCAGCAGCAATGTCATGATCCTGGATGGCCTACAAATAAAAGTGGATGAATCTCTCAGTACATTTGGATGTTCTCACTTCGGATCCTGATAGTTTAGAACCGAACATCCTCTGCTACCAGCTCAATGAACCCACTGTGTTTGCAACGCATGCTAGAACTCCCCGATTGAAAGGTTAGTTTGTTGTCATTCCATCTTTCGTGCAAATACAGGGGGATGTTTTTCATGCCAATATAGGCATAGACACAAGCACTCAACTTTGTTACCGTAGGTTGCACTCTCCACACAGCTGTAAGGATGTGGCGATGAACCTACTGCGCGGCATGAGCATCTACCATCTACACCATGCCTGCGCGCAGATGCAGTACAGAAGGCGGAGTCTCGATTGGACAGTCGACGCATGCCACGTGGACCAGGAGGTAGTGATGCAAAACTATCGGAAAATTGATTATCGATAGTATTGATACTATCGATATTGAAATTACTATCGATACTATCGATATTGAAACTATCGATAGTTTCTTTGAAACTATCAATGGTGTAAAAAAACTACTGATAGTGCTACTATCGATAGTATTATCGATAGAAATACTATCGATTCTACTATCGATAGCTTTTGTTGGCCAGCGATATAACCAAAACAATTGTGATACCTCATTAGTTTGATGGTCTCATGAGACATACTGTCCCAAAGCGACTCAAGCTATGAGGGATGCTGCAGTGGAGGTCTCCAGGTAAATTTTGACCAGCTGTGGTTCTTTAACATACACTGGGACAGTTCGGAAAAATACCTGGAACTGCATCCGATGAAAGAGCAAGCACTGGGACACTGCGAAAAATACTTGGAACTGCATCCGATGAAAGATCAAAGAGCACAAGTTGCGCTGGCTTACTGACGTAACCACTGAAGAAATGGTTTTCGCACACATGTTTCGCAACTTCGCACGCTAAAATTTTATCCAGTAACTTTGTGTAGCGAACGTCTGCAGAGCTCGGTGACGCGTAGGTCGCGAAAATGGGCGAATCCTGTCAGTTACTCATACCATCACCTCCATACCACACACTCTGGAAATCAAGTTTAGGATACAGTGGGTACGCGTGGTTGATTTTATAGTATCGATAGTACTATATATAACAAGTAGTATCGATACGGCTATCTATAGTACTATCAATAGAACTATCGACAGAACTATCGACAGAACTATCGACAGAACTATCGACAGAACTATCGACAGAACTATCGACAGAACTATCGACAGAACTATCGACAGAACTATCGACAGAACTATCGACAGAACTATCAACAGAACTATCAATACTATCGAACTATCGATGGTAAAAAATAGTACTATCGATAGCATTTTTTACCATCGATAGTTCGATAGTGAGTCAACTATCAATAGTATCAATAGTACTATCGATAGTTTTGCACCGCTACCAGGAGGGCACACCTCGACTGTTATTCAAACTTCTCAAATCGCTGTCATCACTTGATCACCAGCTGTGTGTGCAATAGTTTCGCCTCCAATGCTGATCTGGTCATGCACTCCATGCTGCTGCTTCCAGGTTAGACACTTTGCCCAGCCTACTTATCTTGTAGCCTGTCGGGGCACACTTGGCCGGCGGTTAACTGCAGTTTCAATGCTGCCTTTTTTTTTTGGCAGGGGGGGGGGGGGGGGGGGATCGACACTTCATTTTGGGGGAGAACACAGGAGCTGAGAGATTCTTCGATCTCTACACTGACAGGCAAGTTTACGGTGCCCCTTTGTTCATTAAAATAGAGTGGTGCAGCCATGGCTGTTCGTTTTATCCAGAACACCAGTGCCATAGCACCAATACATATTCTGGCGGTAGCTCCATTCTCGTTCGTAATAACCAAGCGTTCGTTATAAATGCAGCTGTTATAAGTAGGCTTGACTATAGCAAACTCTCCTCAAATGAGAAACTGGTTAATAAAGAGCCAAGATGCAGAGGAGAGCACAGCACGACTTACAGACTAAAAGCTTGTGACAGCTAAGATATCACCTTCTGTGCATTTGTTTGCTTCAACTGTGTCCATGTTTCCATGGAATCTGAACTCATGCAAGTCAATTGATAGCTTTATGGTTTTATGGGGTTTAACGTCCCAAAGCGACCAAGGCTATGAGGGACGGCGTAGTGGAGGGCTCCAGATAATTTCAATCCCCTGGGGTTCTTTACAGCACACGGGCCTCTAGAAATTCACCTCTGTCCAAGTGCGACCGCTGCAGCCGGGATCGAACCCACGTCTTTCGGGTCAGCAGCCGAGCACCATAACCACTGAGCCACCGCAGCAGCCGGTAAGCCAACTGAATGCCACTGTCAAAGGTCAAATACCTTACTGCACGCATGACCAAAGACAGAAAAAGGCAGAGTAGTGGCTCTCCCATAGAGCTGCAAATCCCTGTGGACCGAGAGCAACACTACTTCTGTGCCACTACAAGAACTGTTCAAGAGTTTCTCAAAGCACACTCACTCTGCTGACTCGCTCAGTCCAGGTCGAGAGGCACGGAGTGAAGGCTGGGCTTGGTGTCGGAGGACAGCGCACTGGTGTCGTTGGGCGGGCTCCCCGTGTAGATCTTGAGGGCACGCTCTTTCCTCGGGGACGGGACGGCCTTGACACCCTTGGGGGCCCTGTTGGGGCGAGGAACGCTGTCTATACATACTGGCGGAACCACGGCCGATTAAGCAGGATGGTGACATACAGAAGCTGCACTCTGTCTCAGCCTTGACGCGAATCATTGCAAAAGCAAGGGAGCATATCTGCGCCCTTAAGAGGGGAGGCAGGTTTGGAATTCCAAAAAATGGCCGCAAATTGATTTTGTTCAATTGTATCACGAGTTGCATTGTTGTTCCATGAGTTTTTTATGCTGTCCCGAAGTTTCATTGCTGAAATAATTGTTTTTCGAACTGTTTCATGAGCCAGACATGCAGTGCATCTCGTAGGCAATACGGAAGGTTCTGAAATCGGCGCGAGAAGTCATCATACTCTATCATACTCAATCAACAGACACAAACAGGTCAAGTTTATACATCTTCGCCAAACCAATCACCTCAAACATCTAAGCACTCTACATTCGTTCAATTCACTTCACTTTCGCTTTTTCTTGTTTTTCTTTTTTAGGTTTCTGTGAATAAACTGATCCAGTCAGAAACTACAGAGCTGCAAATTAGGCCCACGGAGTTTCACAGTTCACTTTATGCTCAGTTTGTGTTCCATTCACAACCTAAGACCAGGTACACAAACATGAAAGCAACCGAAATGTGGTGAAATCTAAAACATTTTACGCAATTTCCTGTAGTACTAATGTGCATCGACGGGGTCTTGTGATCTACGCTTTATGCATCCATCCTTGCTCTCAGCATATCTCTGTGGCACTTCAAGCGGAGATCATACACCTACCAACTTCTGCCACACCTCTAAAGAAAAATGGCTGCCACCATCTGGAAGGTGTTGAATTAACGAGTGTTAGCTGTTGACAAAGATGGCGCTGTGATCTCACGGTGGTAGCAGACTTCACAATATGTCGAAACGTGATGAGTAGTCGCTGCCACAGATGGCGCTGCGATCTCAGGGTGATAGCAGACCCCACAAAATCTCTAAACGTGACGAGTACGAGCTATCATCGTTCTTAAAATGCTGCGGAGGCAGCGGCAAAGTGGGAAACGGGAAGGAGAAGAAAGAAAGAGAAACTCACCTGACATTTTCTCGACTCGAAATCTCCTGCTTCTCCTCCTCCGTGAGTTCCTTCAGGGGCTCCGTTCGGTCACTGCGCGCAAAGAGAGTACGGTCAAACCTCGACCCCTACAAAGCCGGGTGGCATCGCCATCTCACCGGTAGAGCACCACCAGGCCATCCTCGCTTATGTACAGCGGCCAGGAGGTGAGGGAGGGTGCGTTCGAGTGCCACTCCATCTCGGAGTGCACCGCCAACGACGACACCAGGCACGGGAACTGGCCAGGGCACTGGGTGGTCCGGAAAGGTTGCAATGCAAGGCAGTCAGCATGTTCTCCAAAGAAGAGCCAAACACTTGCTTGCCCTGCCTTTTTCTCCAAGTCACATGCAGGGACTCAATAGTTTGATTTAGTTTGGTCTATAGAGGCTTAAAGGTGCACTGAAGAGGAATCTGAACTCGACTTTTTGCCGCGAGAACTCAATCTACACATTCCGAGCATTCTTAGAAACTCCGACTTATTGCCCTGTGTGGCCGATTTCCCTAATTAAATCGAATTAACGTCCGGCTCCCACCTTTATTTTTCAATTCTCCCACGTACGGTGGGCGGAGTCGACCAACGCGTGGAGTGCCTTTCAGCCAGCTCCGCGGAGGCTTTACTTTCGCTTTGTTGTTTTTTAGGTTTCCGTGAAAAAATAGTTTCCCTCGCTGATAATATAGCCGCAAAATAAGCCTGCAGAAATAAAAATATGCGCGGACTACTTGCTTCTACGGACTACTACGTATTACTCCGCCGATGGCAGAGCGGCAAGCCGCCACGGCACTGGTTGAAAGGCACTCCACGCGTTGGTCGACTCCGCCCACCATACGGGGGAGAATTAAAAAAAAAGGGCGGGAGCCGGACGTCAAATCGATTTAATTAGGGAAATCGGCCACACAGGACAATAAATCGAAGTTTCTAAGAATTCTCAGAACGAGTAGATTGAGTTCCCGTGGCAAAAAGAGAAGTTCAGATCCCTCTTCAGTGCACCTTTAACGTCCCAAAGTGACTCAGGCTATGAGGGAGGCTGCAGTGAAGGGGTGCGGAAATTTCGACCAGCTGGGGTTCTTTAACGTGCACTGACATCGCACAGTACACAGGCCTCTAGAATTTCGTCTCCATCAAAATTCGACCGCCGCGGCCAGGATCGAACCCATGTCTTTCGGGTCAGCAGCTGAGCACCATAACCACTGAGCCACCATGGCGGCGGGACTCAATGGTTACGTTGCTCAGCTACGAAGTACAAGTTTACTGGATCGAATCCCGGTCACAGCTGCACTTTCCCTTTGAGGCAAATCGCATTAACGCCTGTGAGCTGTGCTATATGTCTACGCATGTCAAAGAACCCCGGGTGGTCAAAACTATTCTGAAACCCTTCACTACGGTGCCCCTCATAGTTCACCGGCAGTTTCTAGATAACTGACCTCATATACCCTGCCGTACCATATCCTAACATGCCACACCTTACCGTGTCACACTACGCCGCAGCATAATGTACTGCCCCTCATCATATCATACCACAAAACAGACACATTTATGAAGAGTACTGTCCATAGCAGGGAGTCAGAGAGTCAGGTGGTTGTATAGTAATAAAAAGGCAGCAGGAATAAGATGACCACAGGGGACACTGGACAGGACTACTTGCAGGAACATAGCAGCGGCCTTTGTCCTGTAGTGGCATAGTTAGGCTTCTGGTGATGACTGCATCGAAAGTTTATGCTAAGCCTTCTTTGCCGGCTCAATTAAAGGAGTACAGCTGCACACAGTTATTAGACGCATGGCTGCAATGGACAATCGGGACATTTTTCACGTACATACTTGGATGGCTACTCTTATCTATCCTCTCAATCGACCTCTTCTGTAACTAACACCCATAAAGGTTGGTTTATGGGGTTTAACGTCCCAAAGCGGCTAAGGCTATGAGGGACGCCGTAGTGGAGGGCTCCGGAAATTTCGACCGCCTGGGGTTCTTTAACGTGCACTGACATCGCACAGTACACGGGCCTCTAGAATTTCTCCTCCAAAGAAATTCAACCGCCACGGCCGGGATCGAACTCGCGTCTTTTGGGTCAGCAGCCGAGCACCATAGCCACTGAGCCACCGCGGCGGCACAAACACCCATAAATGGAATGCAAGAAAAAAAAAAAAAAAACCTGTAATTTTATTTAAATATCCATTATAAATGAGGCTGTTGACCAAATTAAAATCAAACACCCATAAAGGGCAAGCTTTATTTTAATTTGGTCAACAGCCTCACTTATAATGGATATTTAAATAAAATTACAGGTTTTTTTTCTTGCATTCCACAGATGCGGCACCATCGGTAGGCCAACATTGTTGCAAACATTGTCACGATAACTTAATGTTTTCCCCAGAGACTTTTCTAAATCTAGCTAGGTTAAAAAAAAACCTCGTTTTGAGGACGTACGCTAGAGAAATAAGCAATAAAATAAAGGAAAAGATGCACTTATATAAGGCCAGCTAAAAAAAGAAAAGGACGATTGCAATTCAAATGCTCACCTTGGAGACTTCAATGACGTCTGGCTGCAAGCCACTCAGTTGGGACAACTGAAAGTTTGAAACAAACCGATAAAACCGACAGGAAAGGGCCAAGAAATTCAAAACAAAATTCAGAGAATGTGACGGAGAAAAATCTGATGTTTTTTGGAAAAAGTCTACTCAAACACCCCTATGTGTTTCCTCTCAATGCGTGCATCCAGCAAAAAAAAGAAATGATTAGCACACAAGAGTAAATTGGAAACTTTTTCCAGTTCCCTTTAGTTTTCTTTGTGAACAAGTTAGCTTTCCACACAGCCACATGAAGAAAGCATGATCATGAGAGAAGTCATAGAGCAGAATTAAAAGCAAACAGTCCTTCATAGCTTGCTTAAAACCCACCAGAAAGATTGGCAGAGCTATGCAATGCAATAAATGCTGTAACAAAGGCTACGTGCTAATGCTCAGCGAAAGCACAGACTGTGTCGGCAAGCGTGTATGCATGCTACATGCTACACAGTATGCTTTGAGCATTGCACAATGAGCAGCAAGCTATGCGCAATGTATTGCACATGCACAAATTAAAGTTATGGTTACCGTATTTTCCGGTGTATAAGACGCGGTATTTTTTCAAAAATCTTGCTGGTGCGTCCTATACAAGGGTGCGTCTTATATGCGAGTTTTCCGTTTTTTTTTTTGGGGGGGGGGGGGGGGGGGGGGAGTTCAGAAATTACTCAGGTTCATGTTCAAGCTTTTTTCACCGAAAAAATATTACTACCAATAACGCGGTTAATATTTCACTCAATACGGAGACCGCCGTGCGCAACTTTTTTAGGTGAACTTTATCATGAAACGGCGGGGTTGACCACTTCTGGGATCTTAAACACGCGGCCGTTTAGGAGGCCCCAAGCAAAGGTAATGTGAAATGCCAAAAGTTGGCGACAGTCGCGCTTCTCGCCATTGTCAAGACAAGCCAATAGAAACCGATGTTTTTTTTTAATCACCCTTTGCAAGTACGTAGTGCGAAGAGAATGCTTCAGACGTGTTGCCTTTTCGATAGCGCATCCGAAGATGAAGACTGAAGGTTTTATGTAAAAATAAATTGTAATGGACATAAAGAGAGTTCTTTCGCTTTTTTTTCTTTTGTGCTAAAACGTGGGCTGGTATGGCGTGAGTGTTGCCTTTTTCGATCACTTAGCGTTGCTTAAGAACTTCTCACACGTACGGTGCATTTTGCGATGGTCGTATAAGCATGTTTCATTAAGCCTCACTAGCCTAACTGGGTAAATTGGGGTGCGTCTTATCCACAGGTGCGTCTTATACACGGGTGCGTCTTATATACCAATTTTTTCAATGACAGCCTGCACATATGGCGGGTGCGTCTTGTACACCGGAAAATACGGTACATTCGATTTCATGGTGCACAAACAAATGCGGCCACATGGCTGCACATGTGCAGTAGCTCCATGCGAAAGTGCAACAAAGCTTCAAAGCATTCTTTCTTGTGTTCAAAAATACATGGCTATGAAAATTCCTATGGTACCGCTTGGAACCAAAAATTCAGTATTCGCACATGCCTATACTGAACGCTTTACGATAAGTAGTGGCTAGTTCCAACGAGCTTTTTCCGAGGTTTCAGTACGTGCAGAGAACATTAGGCCTAGCAACTCTGAGAAAACAGCGCGCAACGATCCGATGTCGCCTGGGGTGCCAGTGGGCGGCATATCGCTGCAAGTAGCCTGACGCCAGCGGGCGGCATATCGCTGCAAGTAGCCTGACGCCAGCTAGGGTGCACTCCAGTCTTGCTTTTGCGCGGCAGGCGAGCACTGTGGAAACATTTACTTTTTTTTTTCCTTTCTGGTGAACATGGGCACTAACCTAGTATACAGGAAAGGCTGCATAAACGGCAGTGCGACAGTGTTTCCAAGAGGAGTCTCAACAGAATGGCCCTCTGCTGCCGTGTTCATACTGCACGTCGCAAAACGTCAAAGAACCTGATGAACTGCAATTCTTGCACGTTGTCTAAAGCATCCATTTCGAGGTGCATGCGACTCCTATTCAACATGCAGCGACGCAAGCACACGCGCGTCTATTCCACGCCGAAATGCCTCCAGATTCTCCCCGAGATAAGAGAAGCAGTGCTTTTATAACGCGTAGAAAAATACATGCATTCTAATAACAAACTTAGCAGCTGCGTTTATTCTGCAAATGCCTGCATTGTTTCCCGAGTACCATGGAACTCTCACCACGGTGCTTATTTTTACACGGCGAAAGACCAAAACTGACAATGCTGGAAAATAAAGGTAGTTCCTGAACTATCCGTTCCAATCCATCAATGTTCTGGCCCAATTTTAAGGGAGGACACTGGTCTTGAAAAGAAAATTTTATTTAGTCATAGTTATGAAATTTTCAGGGCACATGTATTTTTTTGCGCTGATTCTAGATATGTCATTTAATTTCATGTAAAACAATTTTTTGAGCACTTATGCACTTTTTGTGCAAGTATTCTGCGGAGAGTTTTGAAGAAAATTTGCTGCAGGAAACTAGCTGAAATGTATGCCATTGGGTTCTTCTGACACCAAGGAATACAATAAGGGTAAAATTATCATCCTGGATCTCATAGAGCTTGAGTAATAGGGTACTGAAGCTGCCACTTCACAAACAGGAATACACACTTTTCTTCTCATTTCTGAAGCGAAAACTTAAAAACTCTATAACTTAAGTTCTATGATAGCCAGGAAGACAATTTCACCCTTATTGTATTCCTTGGTGTCAAGAGAACCCAATGGCATACATTTCAGCGAGTTGCCCGCAGCAAATTTTCTTCAAAACTCTCCGCAAAATACAAGCATAAAAAGTGCATAAGTGCTCAAGGAATTGTTTTACATGAAATTAAATGACATTTAGAATCAGCACACACAAATACATATTCCCTGAAGATTTCGTAACTGTGACTTCATTAATAAAAATATTTTTTTCAAGACCAGTGTCACCCCTTAAGGCAAGAAAGCTCCCACCTCATCGATATTTTTAATGGGTGCCATGGACTTCGTTGTAGCTGGATTTGTCTACTTCAACAAGAATGCAACGAGTGGTTTGGCAGAGTGTTCCACCCACCGCTTCCTTGAGGGCTCCAAAGGTGCGCTCGGTGAGTATGACCTCATCCAGGGGGTCAAAGGTGAAGGTCGAGGGCCGCCAGCGGCGTACAAACAGCACCAGGCTGCTCGATGAGAGGACCTTCTCCGGCCCTGCACAGCCAAGGTGGGAGAGAGACTTGTCTCCGCTGGCCCGACTCAAGTGGCCAGGATGGGGATTATGAGAACAAAAAATAACTGCGCAAAAAGGACGGGACAAGAGAAAGAGAACCACACGGGACAAACGCAGACTAACTACATACTGATTTATTCCACGAACTCCTCTTTCCTTCAGCAGCAAAGCGCATGTGTACCAACCACAAAAACAAAAACAAAAGCCACGCTCATCTCGTGGAATCAAGGAACTCGAAATCCTTGCGGCACAGGTGTACTGAAGCATCGCTAACACACTTGTCAGGCCCTAATCTCGCAATTTCCAAGGACTCGATAATTTCGGGTTCTTTCTTATCCCTCGAGCGTCCGATAATCTTAGTCCTATCGAAAAGCGGATTACAATTTTTGTCATCATGCTTGCAAGTGTGACAATGATTAGGCAGATGCTGCCCCCTTGAATCAGCTAAGGAATTTGCATGCTCTAATAATCTAATGTTGACGCAGCGGCCAGTTTGCCCTATGTAGAACCTGCCACAACTCGGGGGAACCTGATAAATTACATTGCATGTACACTGTACGAACTTATTCCTGTGGTTGATGCCACACACAACCTTCTTTTGCTTATCTTTTCTCGCCAAATTGCACAAACGCGACAACTTGCAAGGTGCAGAAAAAATGACCTCAACGCTGGAAAGAGGGGTTGGTGGAATAAATCAGTTGTCAGTCTGCGTTTGTCCCATGTGGTTCTCTTTCTCTTGTCCCGTCCTTTTGCGCAGTTATTTTTTGTTGTCATAATGTCATACCAACTAGCCCCTCACCGCACTCTTCTAGACAGGATGGGGACCAAGCAATAGTCACTGGGGTGTCTGTGCCAGCTATACTCTGTTTCATACGCAGCAGGCAACACCGCGGAGGTTGCTGAAGTAGTGCGTCCACGAAACTATATCACTCCACCCCGTATCATCCGTTCTTCTTGAAACTCCGGTCATTGCTTGGACGAATACAAAGGGCGGTATAAAACGATGTAGTAGCAGTGAAAGTCACAGTCGAAACTGTTACGACGCTCAGTGTTCAGGCTCTCTGGCCATAATTTTCACGGAGTGTGAACTACTGTTTGGGCGCGGATTTGGTAGAAGGGATTCACCCTACCAACCGCGTATTATACCACCACGTGTACTTTTTGCTTCTCGAAGTCTCGATAAGCCACAGGACGAAAATGTGGCAAGAGGTAAAACCAAGTCCAGGAGGTGCCAGTCACGGCACTTAAGATTTGTCGCTACGAAATATGCTTGTGTTCACTTTGGTTGTATGGCGAACTAGCTCTGGCAGAACTAGCTCTGGCCTGCTATGTATGGAACGGAGTATAGGCACACTTGCACAAGAAGGATACAAACACGTATACGAGAGAACCCAAGCAGCACATTTAAATTGGCCCAGTGTTGCAAATGGATGGCTTCACTCCGGGCTTTTGTTGCACCAGCTTTTGCCAATATGTTTCCAATACTGGGCCAATTACCTACGCTGCTTGGGAAATAACACGGGCCAGTCAGTGCGAGTGAGCCAATAAACCTGCCTCTTCCATATTCTCAACGGCATCTGCTGCACGCTGAATTGAAATACACTAAAGCTACTCAACTAATGTGCATGTTTATTTCAAGAAAAGAAAAAAACAAATAGTATCCAGAGTAATCACAAAAAGACAAAACAAGATTCTCACATACACCACTACCTAAAGTGCAGCTGTGTAGTGGCTAGTGCTATTAAAGGGATACTGAAGCAAAATCTGAAAATTGAACAAAAAGGCTGAATATAGATTCTCGGAATGTGATTACACCGAAATCGAGTCGTCACTGCGCATATTTTTCAGCGGATGGTTTTATTTTCGATGTTTCATGAGCGCGCGCCAAGCCCTCCCGCTCGGCGCGAGGTGGAAAGCGTGACGTCATGGCACCCTCCCGCGGCGACAAATATGGCGGCGCCCTTCGATGCATGAAACCTCGCTTCGGACTGGTTGCGTCGTTGTTACTGGCTTCTTCAGCGCGTTCACTGGCCATAAATGGGGCCACCAGTCTTTCGCTTCATCTCCTGCTGCACATAAGAAAACTTACGAGTAATAAATTTGCTTTATTTTTTTATTTAAAGTGATGATTCTGCCCCCTTTAGGCTAAGAGGGGTGTCGGTTTGTTGACAACAATGCTTCCCCTCCTAACCACCAGATGGCGCCACTAGTCTGAACATCGTCGCGCTTCTGTTTTAAAAGCGAGAATGCTAGAAATGGCACAAGGTCCGGAAAAAGTACCTGCATTTAGCGGACGTAAGCGTGCATACGGTTATGGTATGTAGACAGCATCGATTAACATTTTGACATATCAGTGTACGCCGTGAACAGACGACAGACATGAAAAAGCCACGAGTAGCGATGGCAATCGTGCTTCTGCGGGAACGGTGGGTGCGCGGGTGTTATGACGTCTAGTCGCAGCTTCCACAGGCGGCCACCAGGTGCAACGATACGGCAATAAATCGCGAAAAAAAGCGTGTTATCCGCCTTTCTCGCTAAAATGCTTGTCATATTTATCAATTTTAACAGTCAAGCTCTTGTTTACATGCAAGAAGAGCAGCTCCAAAAGTTTGGTTCAGTATCCCTTTAAGGAGGGACACTGGTCTTGAAAAAAAATTTTTTATTAATGCAGTCACAGTTACGAAATATTCAGGGAATATGTATTTTTGTGTGCTGCTTCTAAATATGTCATTTAATTTCATGTAAAAATATTCTTTGAGCACTTATGCACTTTTTATGCTAGTATTTTGTGGACAGTTTTGAAGAAAATCTGCTGTGGGAAACTCGCTGAAATGTATGCCATTGGGTTCTCTTGAGACCAATGAATACAATAACGGTAAAATTGTCTTCCTGCCTATCATAGAACTTAAGTTATAGAGTTTTGAAGTTGTCGCTTCAGCAATGAGAAGGAAAGTGTGTATTCCTGTTTCTGAAGTGGCAGCTTCAGTACCCTATTACTCAAGTTCTATGAGAACCAGGATAATAATTTTACCCTTATTGTATTCCTTAGTGTCAAGGGAACCCAATGGCATACATTTCAGCGAGTTTCCTTGCATAAGTGCTCAAGGAATTGTTTTACGTGAAATTAAATGACATATCTAGAATCAGCGCACAAAAATACATGTGCCCTGAAAATTGCATAACTATGACTAAATTAATAAAATTTTCTTTTCAAGACCAGTGTCCCCCCTTAAGTCCAAGCAAAGAAAAGGTGTACAGCAGGACTGACAGCTCAGGCACAAGTGTTAAGAGCTAAACCAACATTAAGCCACAAAGCTTGCAACTGTTCCATATCAGTAAGACAAAGGCTCTCAAACTGGGTTCTCTGGAAACCTTGGATTCTTGTTAGCTCCCTGCATACCTAAATCTATGAAGTGATTTTTCTGAGACTAACCACACTGTAAAATTACATACAGCGGGCTATTTCACTCCACAGCTGATCATTAATTGAGCTTGAGCTCTTTTTTAGAGGCCACACCAAAACTGACTGAAAGGACTGAGCACCCTTACTATCCTGAATGGTCCCAGAAATCTTCCTGGTTATAAAATCCTGTCCTAGTGCACTGTTACTGCTACTTTTACAGCAAAAAAAATCTCTGCCTCCCCCGTAACCGAGAGTAGAGAAAGCATGAAATGCAGGACGATGCAGAAGCGTACGCGGACACGATGAGACGCAGGCCTGACAAGAATGTCGCGTTCGAAACTTAGAGTGCGTAGAGGCGAAAGCGTTTTCCGCACCACATTGCCTATGTGACACTGGTGACGTCACCACTGGATTATGTCGCCAATAACTGATGACAAAGTAATGACAAATTACTAATTAGTGACTAATAATTGATTAAGTAAATACTAATTAACTGCTAATTAATTACGCTGAAGCTTCGCCTTTAGGAGTGGAACGCGACAGCGTGTTGTAGCGCTGCCAGGCAGTCCATAGAACGGATGCCTTGCCCTTCGAACACGATGCTTTTTGAGGAAAGGAAATTACAGAAATTACGCAGTAATGCTCTGTAATCTCGGTGGACACCAGAACCACACTGTACAGGAAGGGAGGAACACCACCACCTGTTCGCACAATGCCTTGCCCCTTTGAACGCAAAGCTTTTTGAGGAAAAAAAGGAAATAGCGCAGTAATTCTCTGTCATCTCCGTGGACACCCGAACCGCAAAATACAGGGAGGGAGGAAGCCACAACCTGTTCAGTGCGAAGCTACCCGCGCTTGTATGCAGGTCCTGTAGGAGGGCTTAGAGTGTCTTGTTAAATCTCGTTAAATCTCGTACGGTGCCCGGATGTTCTCGTTTCAGTGCCCGGATGAGTGGAATTCAGTGCCCGGATGTTGGCTCTGGGTCTCGGCGTGACGTCACCACACTGCCGACAACGGGAGCTAAAAGCATTTCATGCTTAAAAGTAGCTCTTACCAGGCAGCACTTCCAGGAATACTTTGTGAGAGAGGAACATGGAGGCATCGGTATCGAAGCGGTCCCAGTCGAGGTAGACAGAGCCTGGATTGCCGGAGGACTTTTTCCTGAGTCGACACCTGCGGCCAGCAAAAAGCACGGCAGTCAACCATCACGGAGTCCAGCACCCCCAAAAGTAGGACGACAGTAGTAAAACAGGAACAGAAAGTGACGATACATTTGGCAAGAATAATTTTTGGCAGCCTGCATGTACTATCGGGGACTCTGGCACGGTGCACAGGTCAACAACAGGGGTTCTTCATCAGGTGGTGTCTGCATGCAGTGCGGCACGGCTCGGAATTTGGAGGACGGGTCACCTACTTTTGTCCCCTATAGTACATTGCATGGTAACAATCCGAACAGTGTCATGGCTAATCTTCAGTCTATACAAAGTACACAGGGAAAGGTACCCACCCATTACGTGCAGACACTCTAGAATCTATCAGTTCTATCTGATATCTATCGGAATCTCTCACCTGTTGAGAGGAATGTCCTGACCGCAGCGCTCGCGGATTTCGTGCAGGATATCCTTCTTAATCTGGAGCACCGTCATGCCTTGCGTGAAGATCCAGTCCAGCAGGAACTTGCTCGGCTGTTCGTTACAGGGGGAAGAGGGGAAAAAAAACCACACCATGGGAGAAGAGTTAGGCAAACAGAGAAAATTCACAAGGACAGTTAATTCCATCATGTGTCAGCAATATGAGAGCATCAGCAGCTGTTGATGCCTTTACTAGAACCTACATCCTGTCTAATGAGGTCAGCAGGACCTCATCAGTAGGACCTCATCTACACCAGTAGGACCTCAGTAGGACCTCATCTACACCAACTAGCCCAATCTGCAGTTCTTCTAATGAGGTCAGTTCTCTTCCGCCACTAGATGAATTTTAGACCAGCGGAACATTTTGGCCCCCTGAAGCTTCTAATTCTATCACATTAAAAAAAAAAAATTTGGAGTGTACACTTGAGCCACCATCCTCCACCTAGGTAAGCAGCCTAGGCTGCTTCCGTGGGGATTTTTTTGCAGATTTTTCACTCACTGCCAATGACTCCAACGCCGGATTTTCTGCAACACGGGCTTCCTTAATGCTATAGAGGTAACACTTGTACCACTGTTTTTCTTACAAGCCTCATATTTGCTGCATCTTTACAATTTTCGCACCCCACTCTAAAATTCACGCTTGCTCCAACAATTCAGAGAACACACTGAAGTACTTTGTATAAAACATTGCTTTCTTTAAAAAGCTAAGATAACACAAAAAGCAGGAAACAAAAGCATTATTACATGCACAAAAGAGTGACAATCTTTTACAATTTCTAAAAAGCCCATGCAAGAACTGCAGTGTGACACCTAGCAGCTATATAGAGTGGCAAAGCTTTCCATCCATGCGGCATGTTTTCTGCCCATTATACTACAGTGTGCATCCAACTTTTGGCTCCCCGGACATGTTCAGTGACGGCAGTTTTTTTGGGCCGACGAACCAGACCACTCACAATGTGGAATTTGTGACGCTCAGTGGTATTGGTAGACGCCTCATAGTCAATGTTTACAATGGGCTGAAAATGTTTCAGCGAGCCGCTGATCTACCCACGAGTGAACACAAGGGTTTCAGAAACTGTATACAAAGATGCAGACATTGACATTACGTACACCAGAGAGTGTCATACATTTATCACTGTCTTGCAACCAAGACGCTCTCAAGGGGGGACCCTGGTCTTGAAAAGAGAATTTTATTAATCTAGATATAGTAATGAAATTTTCAGGCCACATGTATTTTTGTGTGCTGATTTTAGACATGTCATTTAATTTCGTGTAAAACAATTCCTTGAGCACTTGTGCAATTTTTATGCAAGTATTTTGGGAAGTGTTTGCAGAAAATTTGCTGCAGGAAACTCGCTGAAATGTATGCCATTGGGTTCTCTTGACAACAAGGAATGCAATAAGGGTAAAATTATCATCCTGGCTATCATAGAACTTGAGTTATAGGGTACTGAGGCTGCCACTTCACAAACAGGAGTACACACTTATCTTCTCATTTCTGAAGCGACAACTTCAAAACTCTATAACTCAAGTTCTATGATAGCCAGGATGATAATTTTACCCTTATTGCATTCCTTGTTGTCAAGAGAACCCAATGGCATGCATTTCAGCGAGTTTCCTGCAGCAAATTTTCTGCAAAACTTTTCCCAAAATACTTGCATAAAAATTGCACAAGTGCTCAAGGAATTGCTTTACACGAAATTAAATGACATATCTAGAATCAGTGCACAAAAATACATCTGGCCTGAAAATTTTATAACTGTGACTTCATTAACAATTTTTTTCTTCAAGACCAGGGTCCCCCCTTAGAGGGTAAAGTCAGAAGAACAAACACTGCAGGACACCGCTGGAGACAGCCAAGCGCTCGAACTCACCTCGGGGGCGTTTGGCGACAGCAGGTACACTTCCATGCGGTGCTCACCAGACTTGAGTGCCCTTCCCAGCTTGATCAGGAGCTGCATGCAATAAAACAAGCAGGACATGGAGGACAACTACTACATCCTTGCACAGTAATGCTGTATGCAACCCTAGCCCTCACTGACACTATGTGTTCAAAACTGAAAAAAAAAAATAAAAAACCAAGGTGGTAACAACCCTTCAAATTTTTTTAGCACAACTTATTACATGGGTCACTGAAAGAATAAAGAGACGACTGCTAACTGTCAGATCAGTCGCGATGAATGTTGACTCAATAACAGTGCTGCCTCAACTGGATCCAGTTCCACACGTGGGGTACACACAAAACAGAATAAGCTGGCACCGGCAACTATTCTAGACATGTCAGGCTGTCTCTCTCACGGGCGCATTTTGGGCGAGACCACTCAACAGCCCAGCTGCAAGACTTCCTAATTAACTGAATGCTCCTTAAAAGCGCCTCTGGTGGGGATGTGACCCGACACAGCACAGGGCTGGAATAATGCAATGATTCCCATGATAAAGAAAAGAAAAGAAAAGAAAAAAGCAATGAAATTCTAACAGAAACACTACAATGGCTTAGCTCAGGAGAGTTTTAATGGAAATTAATTACATGACCACATTGTCTGCCAACAACAGAGGCAGAGAAAGTACTCCTAATAGTGTTAACAACTAGCGCAGGTTTACGTGTACACCCACAGCAGCAGTCTAATGCTTTGACCAAACTGCGGACCACAGTACGTTCCACAGAAACGAAATGATTATGCTGCAAACACCAAATGCTTTGTACAGGTTTTCGTTTTTTTTTTAAATTATTTTTGGCGCAGTGAGCCAGCATACCGCCTAGGCTGGCTGCTGTTACAACACCCTTGTCACCTTTTCTGTTTGTCCCACAGTTTGCGAACTATTATTATAAACTGCCGTAAATAAAACCACACCGCACCAAAGAATGTAATGTCTGCGATATGCGGCAGTACGGAACAGGCCTTCAATTCAGTACGAACAAAGCCTGTCAAGCACCGTGAGTGAGCATGTTGTCTGGGCTGTTTATAACACCTTCACTGCCTTTTTCACTGTAGTCCATGTCACATGGTATGTAAGCCATTAAAACAAAGTGCCATAAACAAAACTGCACAGCAATGACACTAGCCAGAGTGAGCACTGTGTTTGAGACATGCACAAGGCAAAATATCAGTGCAGGTTGGGCACAGCTTAATGCATGTTCTGCGGTGAGCAAGTTAGCGTATTGTTTGGCGTGCAATTTTAAGAGTGTTAACTCCTACTCATCACGTTTCGAGATTTTGTGGGGTCTGCTACCACCCTGAGATCCCAGCGCCATCTGTGGCAGCAACTAGAAAACAGCACATCTCGCATTAAGACTTGTAGCGCCATCTATAATTGCACTGTAGAAACAACTACCTGCCGCATGTCAATGATGACGTCATATGAGGAAATAAACGTACAAATTCGTATTTCCATTGGTGCACCTCCCTGTAATCTCATTCATATCAATTCGAGTAAACCAAATAGCTAACGCTCGTTACTTCAACGTCTTTTATAACAACCACCTCGGAAAGTCCAAACACTACAATGCCATAGCTTGCCGTCCCGGTTAGCTCAATTGGTAGAGCAACTTCTCCGGTGAAGCGGTGGTCCCGGGTTCGAACCTCGGACCAGGACGACTTTTTCTTTAACTGCGAAGTTTCTGAGAAAGCTGTATAGCTTTCCTTCGTAGCCGTATGGCTGTGCTTGGGTGGATGTCAATGAGTAATTACTCCCTTATTACAAATCTACTCCACCTTGGGGGATTCCCCTAAACATTTGACCAACACTGTTCCCACTTCGAGTTATTGATCAATTCGCTCTCGCCCTACCATAAGCTTGCCGTCCCGGTTAGCTCAATTAGTAGAGCGACTGCTCCGGTGAAGCGGTGGTCCCGGGTTCGAACCCCGGACCAGGACGACTTTTTCTTTAACTGCGAAGTTTCTGAGAAAGCTGTATAGCTTTCCTTTGTAGCCGTATGGCTGTGCTTGGGTGGATGTCAATGAGTAATTACTCCCTTATTGCCATGGGGTGGTTCATCAGCCTGTTGATGGGACCACTACAAAAGAGTCACAGCGTTCTACAGCGCATCAGGGATGTCTCAACCAACACAGCTCCGTCAGTGTACCGAGGCAAGCTGTTCTCACCCTGGTGTCCTCCGTGTACGATACGAGGTTGTCGGACAGCTTGGTGCATTCGAACTCCTGGCTGTTGGAGTACACCCTGAACACCTGCACGCGTGGACGGAGTCAAGGATCAAAACAAGCCACTTCTTACTGGACAAACACGACTCCAGACTTTTTTTTTTTTTTTCTCGCCTCCTCACCTTGAAGTGGCTAGAGTCAATGCCCACATATGGTTCCAGCTCCTTCTTCAGCGAGCCGAATGTGATGCGCTTGTCAACATACACACGAAGCCCTGCACAGGACAAGTGCTTCCATTAGCGTCACTATCCGGCAAAAAAAAAAGCTTCAATAACCTTGTGAGTAGTTGAGTTTCTGCGAGGCTGCGGAAGATAACGCCATGATTGGAAGAGAAACACAGTGTCAGTTTACTTTTCTTGAAACATTTGTTAAAAAGATGCATCAAATATTGACCTGAATTCTGAAGTGGAGAGTTAAAAGGGAGAGCCGTAATGATTCAAAGTTTTGAAGGAATGCACAAAAAAAAAAAAAGAAACACCTAAATTGTGGGGCTCAATGTCCCTAAGCGACATATGGGCTATGAGAGACGCCATAGTGGAGGATTAAGGATTAACTTAGACCGCCTGGGGGTTCCGAGCGATGACATCGCACAACATAACTGGCATTTTTGTAGTTCACTTCCATCAACGCACTGTATCCACAGTCCGGATTGAACCCGTGACCTTGGCATCAGCAGCCGAAGCCACTCAGCCACCGTGGTCAGTTTCAAGGGATGTTTTGACGTGTAACATAAAAACAAAAGTGGACTTGGTCATAAAAATCAGGGGGCAAAAAGCTTCCGTCATGTTTAATTCTAGCTGACTGCCTATTCAATTATTCAGCAACGAGTGTATCTAGTGCATCACAATAAAATGCCTATTGCCTTCATGTGTTCCCAAGGCAGTTCTTGTGTTTAGGAACTAGACGTCATTCAGATAAATTCTAGTCAATGAACGACAGCAGTTAAAGCAACTAGCTATTAATGCTCACCTGAAAATGTTTCGAAACCATTAACATGGGCCACCACAGTTGTTACACTCAAAGCTAGTGGACTAGCAGCATAGTTCGATAGCAGCACCCGGCAATGCAATCCTTGCTTTATCATGCTGAAGCCTGTCTAACACTGCACGATTGTGCGTGATTGAGTCAATATTCAAAACTGAAAGGGGATCAAAGACCTACTAAAATGATGTGAATATGGTTGTTTGGTTGGTTTATGAGGTTTAACGTCCTAGCGACTCAGGCTTCGAGAGACGCCGTAGTGGAGGGCTCCCGAAAATTTCGACCACCTGGGGTTCTTTAAAGGGACACTGAGGAGAGCACTATTAATATTTTTTTATAGCAAAATCCGATAGTTCGGCATTTCATGGCTTTGTTGCCACTTGGCCGGCAGCGAAAGATGGATTTATTCCTAAGAAATTTGGATTCGAAGTTGAAAAAGTTTTTCCCGCCGCTCTGATTCAAACTTGGGATTCTCCTATGACGACACAGGACTAAGTGACATGAAACATGACGTGCACATGACGTAATGCAGACTCCGTGATTTCTGGCGGCCAGCAGTGCGGCTTAGCAGAAGCCGAGAAGAAAGCTACCGCCGGCCGCACGTTGAAGGCATCTATCGGCTATTGCGGCCGTCGCTACAGTCGCTTCGCTTACGTTTGCACTGTCGTTTTGCCAGCATTACGATGGATCTCATTCTCGAAGTCGTCAACGAATTCTCGCAAATAGACACCTTTAGCATACCGTGTACCTTGTTACCGCTAGCGGAATACCGGGAGCCCGCCTAACGCCGTTGAGCAGGCGCTGATTGGTCCCGATGCTGCAGGCGCGCGCGTAGCTGCCAGGCACGTGGCGCCATCTGGCGACGTCAAGGAGATTTGGCATGCATTGGCTGCGCCTCAGGGATTTGTGGCTTCTCGGTTCCTAGAGTTCCTAGAACCATTGGTTCTAGCAACACTGCTTTGTCCTATGACGTAATAACGCTTGTACTTGCGAGTTTGGCCTGTGGCGGCGATACCTGTATTTTGGTTCTTGCTCTTTTCTACGTTACAAGAGCTTTGTTGTCAGTATGAGTGGCGTTTTTGTAATCAGGAGCTGGTATTCTGTCGATACAAGCCAACTTCAATTTCTCCTCAGTGTCCCTTTAACATGCACTGACATCTCACAGTATACGGACCTCTAGAATTTCGCCTCCATTGAAATTCAACCACGCGGCCGGGATCGAACCCGCGTCTTTCAGGTCAGCAGGATGTAAATATAAACAAGGGATTTCTTTTTAATACACCTGATGGTGACGACATCTAATAAGTGCTCTAATAAACTGGATGTTCGAATTAATGAGAGTCTGCTGCATTATACTGGAATTCCTCTCATCTGTGGCCATTTTTGTTTTTGCCAAGGCAAACACAGGGGAATAATGTCAATGCACAGTGAGGTTGGCCGCAGCCCTTTAACGACATCCCAGTGCCATTTTAATGACAGCATCGTGTTATAAGGCACCTTAAAAAGTGTGCACCACCACTATTTGCCACTATTAAATTTGAAAGCTTTCACACATTCTACATTTCACAAACAAATTTCACAGGTAAAGCACAAAAATTCACCATAAATCGTGTTGTCGTAACACACCAGCTTTCTGTACAACATGAAGTTGCAGGACTTGTACAGTTTAGGAGGGCTCTTTGTAAGCCCCCTTGTCCCACACTACCAAAAACAGCTCTGAAAACCCTTGCTCAGAACAAACCCCAGCGAAGCTCGAATGTGCAAGCGAATGCCTTACTGCGGCCGCCGTCCTCGCCGTCCTTGTAAGGCCATGCACGGAAGTAACGCCGAGGCTCCTCTTTGGCAACAGTTGCTGCACCGACTTGAGATGGCTGCATCGAAACACAATGGGCCAAATTAAGTACGCCACATCAGTTAATGACCAGAAGTAGTAGTGCCCTTCAGCAACGCTTGGCCACAGCTACATGACAGCGCTGACGGTATCAGCAGTGACTACTACAGTCATAAAAATTTTATTAAGGGGGTACGAGGGTCTTAAAACTAACTTTTTTATTCATGGCTAGAATGTCATGAAATTTTGCACACACATGTATTTTTCTCTTCTGATTCCGAATATGTAATCATAATTGAGCTGGTAGTCTTAGATCTTACAAAGTCAAGAATGTAATTAGGTAATTTCTTAGGCAGCTTTAATGAACTCACTCATTGCATTTTGTTGCTTTTATTTACATGAATCGATAGCCAGAGAGTTTCCATACCCGATGACATTCTTCGTTTTTCTCTAAAGGCATGTCATCCTAATATACTATGTCGAGAAATCGTAAGAGAAAAACACATCCCTGTGTGAAATTTCAGGAGATTCTAGCCACAAATAAAAAGGCCAGTTTTAAGACCCTCGTCCCCCTTAATGAAGTCAGCCATGTAATCTTCAGGGAACATGTATTCTTTTGCATTGATGCTAAATATGTCATTTAATTTTATGTAAATCAAGTCCTTATGCAGTTATGCAATATGTTATGAAACCCTTTGCAGAGAGCTCTTGAGAAATTTTGCCTCAAGGAACTTGCTCAAATGCATAGCATTACTTTTTCGTTACATCAAGGAATGCAATAAGGGCAAAACTGTCATCCTGCCTTTCATAGAAGTTGAGTTATAGGGATTTTTAAGTTTCCATGCAAGAAACAGGGATATAAAACTTTTCTTGCCATTTATGAAGTGGCGACTTCAAAATCCCATAACTCAACTTCTAAGATAGGCAGGATGACAATTTTATCCTTGATGCCAAGACAAACCAATGGCATGCATTTCAGCCAGTTACCTTAAATTCTCTCTCCAAAAGAATTGCATAACACATAGCATAAGTACACAAGGACTTGCTTAACATGAAATTAAATGACATATTTAAAATAAGCACACAAAAATAGATGCTCCCTGAAGATTGCATAAATGTCACATCATCAATAATAATTTTTTTTTTCCAAAGACCAGGGTCTTAAACAGATATACTAGAGACAATTCTAACTTTTTTCCCAAGTAAATATCATTTCTATGGTCCTTTCTGGCCCAAACTGATATCTGTCCGGCAATGAAACATGCATTTATTTCTGAAATAATTGTATTCGGAAATTTTTCCACCACTTAATTCAAACTCCTGATAGGCACACAAAACAGGACCCCGATCTAAAATCCAAACAGTGATGGTGACATTTGTAGCACTTCATTTTTCTGCTTTTTCCAACTTTTGAAAGCTCAGTTTTCGAAGAAAGTCGCTCGTTTGTCATTTGAATTCAACAAACAATCTACGCCGGCCAACTTCAGTTTGTCCTCCGTGTCCCTTTAACCCACCAAAACCGCCACCTATTACCACCAGATGGCGCCGTAACGAGAAAACTGCTCCGTATTAAAAATGCAAAACAGATTCTATGTGGTCCTTTCACTTCCCCTGCTTGAGCGCTGTGAGGACAGCCTCTGCCCAAAAATTAAGCCTGGGACGAAGCACGAACCATGACAGGAGTAGCCACTTACCGCAGCATCCCCAGAGGCGTAGCCGCCCGCCTCTTCCGAGTAAGCGGCACCGTCGCCAGCGGGAGTCACGCTGACGGCAGCAGACGTGCTCCCAGACGACTCCAGCATGCTCCGCTTTATCTGGTCCGTCATCTCTGCAGAGTGAAGAAGAAGAAAACATGAGCTCAGAGCTTAGTGCTCACGTCTTGAAGTGGCACACAGAAGGTGCTGCAAGGAAACTTTACAGAGCCAAAGTGGCACCTAGAGGAAGCACAACAGGTGAGAACAACACAACAGGACTTGCCACAGAGAAATGAATACGAGACAAGCCAGCTGCAGCAATCTGTGAAGCTTTGTAACAACCGTAAATCGATGGCTGTGCTAGGAGCAAGTCACGGCCACATAAAAAAATCTTAATGCAGTGGAGAAAGTGCCGCAATTCATCCCATTTTTCTTGCGCCTCAATGTTAGCCGAGAAACAAACTTTTCATCTCTTCCGAACTGCCAACGAATATGCAGACAAGACCTTAATGACACCATATCTACTCGAGTAATTTGCATAATTCTTTTCTTTAAATTAAGGCTTCGAAAAGGGGGCATGCAAATTAAACAAAGATTTTGCCAACGTGCGTCAAAAACTATAGGTCATACACACTACATGATGAGGATTGCTGGTCACTGGCCAAAGTCAATAAAGATGGAAAGACGTTTCGGGAGCGCTAGGGCTCCCTTGTTCACTATCTTCATGATAGTTCACATGATAGTTCACATGATAGTTCACATGATAGTTCACATGATAGTTCACATGATAGTTCACATGATAGTTCACATGATAGTTCACTGGAGAATGCATATTAACTTACAAAAATCTGTACATATGTGTTTCACTAAAAAGAAGGTTCCCCATATTTTCACTTATAACATAAATAATAGCAGACTGCTTTCAGTGTTGGAATTTAAATATCTTGGTGTATATTTAACAAGTTCAATGTCTTGGCATCGTCACGTGCATTTCGTTACTGCCAAAGCCTGTCGTGTTTTAGGTTTCCTGCGACGTAACGCTAAACTTTTCCCTTTAAAGACTAAAGAACTGCTGTATAATACAAACGTTAGAAGCATACTTGAGTATGCTTGCACTGTCTGGGATCCGAAAACCTTGCTTGACGTTCAAAAGCTAGAAAGAGTTCAGAATTTGGCCGTTCGTTTTGTTTTCAATAACTATGGGCGATATTTTAGTGTAACGAGCGCGAAAAAATCTTTGGGTTGGGACTCACTTCAAAAACGTAGGAAAGTACTGCGTTTAAAATTATTTCATAATATATTTCATTCTAGAACTGGAATAGACAGAACCAAATATATAGCCAACCCTGATTACGTGTCTTTACGTAGAGATAATTCACTTAAAGTTAAAGAATACAGGTGCCGGACTGACCTTTTTAAAATGTCTTTTTTCCCCAAAACGGTTTCGGAATGGAACAAGCTGCCTGAGGAAGTAGTGTCCATATTATCAAATGATTCATTTTCTTCCATGCTGTGACATTTTTTTGTGTATAATAATTCCGTGTTCTTTCTATCTCATTGTTATCTTTTTTTTTTGTAACCACCTGCACGCGGTGGCATTTGTGTACTTTTTCTTCTACCCCCCCACTGTAATGCCAGCCAATGGCGCTGTGGGTATGATGATAAATAAATAAATAAATAAATAGTTCACATGATAGTTCACATGATAGTGAACGATAGTGATCATGATAGTTCACATGATAGTTCACATGATAGTTCACATGATAGTTCACATGATAGTTCACATGATAGTTCACATGATAGTGAACAAGGGAGCCCTAGCGCTCCCGAAATGTCTTTCCATCTTTATTGACTTTGGCCAGTGACCAGCAATCCTCAACACCATGATTCCTGACCAGACGGTATGCCGTCAAACCCTCGACTATACACACTACATACTGTATAGTGCTGCCTTTATGTTGAACCCCCTCCAACAATTTGTGTCACCATGTCACTTGCATTTTTTGTGTGCCGCTGGTTTTGTGCGTGTGTTGCATTTATCAACATGGGTAGCTGAAAATGCACGAGAAGTGAGCGCACCACAAAATTTTAGCAGCCATCTCAGCAATTCAATTTGGCTTAACACTATTGCACCAAATTTTTTTGATTTGTTGAAGTCAGGTTGCTAGAGCTGTTAGCCATCCTTGAGCAGCATTTAAATTTGGAATACGGGATCCCCCAACACAAGCAGCTGTTGACAGGTTTCTGCACCGTCAAAACCAAGTTCCAAAAGCAGGTAGTACTTCCACTGGAAACTGTCGCTCTGGATTTCCCACCAACCAACGTGCCTGCACATATTAGCTGTACAGACCAGCACCATAATCTCAAGCAATAAGCGAAAGGGCGTAGTTTCTGCTCTGTTTCATACCCAGTTGACATTTCTGCTTCAATTTCGCATTTTTTGGGCCTCTGGCGAGCCCAAACTTCGTGCGTTTCGGAGCGCGCGCAGAAAAGCGCCGTCGCTTTTCAGCAATGTGAGTGCCAGACGCCGCTGCCAACCAACGCCCATGCCTCGCGGCCCGAGCAGTCCGCCGCGGATGACATGGACCTAGAGCACTGCGAGGCCTAGGACGTCGGTGCAACGGAAGGCGGCTAGCACCCAACCGCTGATCTGCGCAACAATGAGAGGCTGCAGGCACCATCTATGTTGCTAAAGACTAACTATCTGTGCTCACCACTGCTGCCCTTACAGCAAAATTAGTCAAAAGCATTATCTGAAGTAAGCAGCAAAACTGACTTACTCGTACGCCAGTGTTGCTGATTGGAAGTGGCTGCTGGCATTACCAGAGCCATAAATGCTTTTGAAGAGGAACTATTGCCCTCTGTCACCAGTGCCACACATTGAAAACTACCTGCTGGTACACTGTACGAGGCCAATACAACGAATACACCAGCATTCAGGAAACCTAACTACAGCCTAATCTCATAACGAACCGGTTTACAATGAAATAATGAATATAACGAAGTAATGACTGGTACACTGTACGAGGCCAATACAACGGATACACCAGCATTCAGGAAACCTAACTACAGCCTAACCTCGTTATAACGAACTGGTTTACAATGAAATAATGAATATAACGAAGTAATGACTGGTACACTGTACGAGGCCAATACAACGGATACACCAGCATTCAGGAAACTTAACTGCAGCCTAACCTCGTTATAATGAACCGGTTTACAACGAAATAATGAATATAACGAAGTAATGACTATTCCACTTGGAAGCTCTGCCAAAACAGGCTATAAGAAAGTAATCGTCGGGCCCCTTCAATTTCGTTATAGCGAGGTTCGATTGTATACACTAACTGACACTAACCACTTCCTTCAAGCACAACACTGCTCCAGGGACCAGTCTGAGGTTCTAGTGCCAGGAAACAGCCATTGAGATCGGTGGCATAACAGACATTTAAAGCACTAAAACTCAGACCTGGGATGGCAAATTTTAGTGCTGCTGTGATGACAAAAAAGCACCAACTCGGAAGGAAGGAAGAGGATATGGAAGGAATTGCACGCCTGATGGCTAAAAAATGTGTGCAGATGCATGTCAAACCTTGCCTAGCAGACCACCCCTGTTCAGTTCAGTTCAGTTCAGTTTATTTACCTTAAAGGCCCCCTTGTATCAGGGGTATTACATAAGGGGTGGGATTTCAATGAAATGA